>NW_020174788.1:1268061-1289238 GCF_003031525.2 Neophocaena asiaeorientalis asiaeorientalis
CACAAAAGGGGGGACCCCAAACCACAAAAAAAAAAAAAAAAAAAAAAAAAAAAAATCAGGATGGCAATATATAGAAAACTGCAAGAAATTTAGCCTGACTGGACCCCACAATACAGAGAGATTAAATTAAGGGTGTATCAATTAGCTGCTGCTGTGTAACAAACCACCCAAAACTTAGTGGCTTAAAATAATAACATCATTATTATTGCTCATGAGTCTGTAGTTCAGCTGAGCTGTTCTTCTAGTCTTGGCTGGCTCATTCATGTATCAGCAGACAGCTGAGAGCTGGGCAGGTAGTCTCTCTCTCGCATGTCTGGGCATTAGCTAGCTATAGACTGGTTTAGGATAGCCCTGGCTGTGACAGCTGGGCTCTCCTCCAAATAGTCTCTCATCCCCCTGCAGGCTAGCCTGACCTTGTCCACATGGCAGTGGCAGGATTCCAAAAGAAAGAGCAAAAGCACTCCAAGCCTCTGATGCCTGGGCTCAGAAATAACACAGTGCCACTTCCAGTGCATTCAGTAAGCCAAAGTGACAAGGACAACTCAGAGTCAAGAGGTGAGAAAACAGACTCTACCTCTTGATGGGAGAAGCCACACAATCTTTTTGCAAAGCATGCGCATACAGGGAGGAAGAATTTAGTCTATTTTTTAAAAAGTCAACCTGCCACAGAGGGATAGCAGTGGCAAGAGGTAAACCTGCAAAGATAGACAGGTCCAAGACATAAAAAGTCTTGTTTTTCAAACTCAGGTGTTCAGAGAGGCAATGGAGAAACAGGGAAGAGCAGCATGTTCAGATGTGAACTCTAGAAAGGTGTTACTTTAACCCAAAAGATAGTTGATGAAGGCCTGGATCATGGCAGGAGAGATGGATTGCACAGTGATTAGATTCAAGAGAAAACTACAGATACTACCTGTTGTGGGCATGGAAACGAGGGAAGCACCTAAGGTTTTATAGCTGGTGAGTAGAAGAGCTAAGATTAAAGCCAGGCCTTCTACATCCCAATCTCATGTTACTGCCATTCTTCCCACGAGTACAGTATTTTAATTAAGTTCATGGATTTTTCCATCCCTCCCCTACCAGTTACCGTGTTTCCTTGGCTGCTTTCTGAATCCATTACCAGGAAACAGAGGCACCAAGGCCATTCTAAGAAGTAAACCTCATTGAGATATGAAGCCCTGCTTATCAGAGCTAACTATCAGCGGTAGAAAGCCTTTAGAGATAGGGAAATAACAATAGAACCTAATAATAAGGGTGTCCACCTGGTGTGGCCTGGAAAGTCATTAACCATCGTTAAAGAAATCCTGCTTATTGCTTACCCAGGAGCGTGCTTCTCAAAGTTGCTTATGTGATAAGCAGCTCAGTTGCAAATCAGCACCTGTCATTAGGAGCATTCACCCTTTTGACTTTCAATTTAGGACTCCTATTTGAAACCATTTTGTTTTTCTCTGCCTACAGCATCTCAGTCCTTTGGCCTGTCTCTCCCAGTCAGCAGTCTGCAGGCCTCAGTTCAATTTTAACTGCTCTAAAGAATGGCTTCTTTAGAGAGAGCTCCTCACAAGTGAATCCCATGCATGCCAAATCAATATTGCCCATATTTTGTCTGATCTTTGCAAACATACCCTCCAAACCTGATGAAATCTACCTAATTGATTTTGTAGGTCATGGTGACAAACAGAAACTACTTCTGTTTATTTATAGTGGATAATTGCCCATACACTGCACTTTTCTAGCAAGGGGCTCAAATCAGTTTTTTTTGTTTTGTTTCGTTTTGTTTTTTTTTTTCGGTACGCGGGCCTCTCACTGTTGTGGCCTCTCCCGTTGTGGAGCACAGGCTCCGGACGCGCAGGCTCAGCGGCCTTGGCTCACGGGCCCAGCCGCTCCGCAACATGTGGGATCTTCCTGGACCGGGGCACGAACCCATGTCCCCTGCATCGGCAGGCGGACTCTCAACCACTGCGCCACCAATCAGTTTTTGAATCTTCTTTCATTTAATATTACACCTTGACAGGTATGAGTCAGCTATCATTATTCCTTTCCCTTTTTCAGGTCCATTGTGACAGTTGATCTCCAAAGATGGTCTCAATAATTCTGCCCACCCTTTATATTGCATACCCTTTTTCAGCAATTCCCACCAAGAAGTGGAATCTGTTTCCCCACCTCTTGAATCTGATTTGGCCTCATCACTCACAGGAACCAACAGAATATGGCATAAGCAACACTGGGCAACTCAATTGGCCTTGCAGCTTCTGGTGTGGCTCTCCTGGAGCTGCTGCCATGTTAATTAATGGCAGCCTGCCAGATAGCTGCCAAGCTAGCCAGCTAGCCAGCTGGAGGATTAAACAAGAGAATGTGTACTAAGTCCCTAGCACATAGTAGGTATTCCAGTACATGTGAGTTTCTTGCCTCATTTTCTATAGTAATCAGTTCCTATCTAGGTAAGGCTTGAATTAAATTAGTAATTTCTGCACATTTCTTTTTAAGAGTGGGAGAATGGTTTTTCCCTCTTCCTTGTTCAGAAATGTACTAAGAACCTGGTGTGATCGTGGCCAGTTGAAGCGTGTCAAATATGATTACCATCTGAAGGACAACAGCAGGGTTCTTCAGAAACCCTCTGCCCCTTAGTGAGAGAAAGGGTTCACTTTGTAATATGTTCTCATCAATGAGCACAGAAAGGACTTTGAGTTCTGAATACTAAGTATAGTTCAAAAATCCAACTTATTGGAAAGGAAAAAGGAAAATCACAGGTTTTACAACAAAGTCACTCTTCAGGTTCTCGGAATCAGTTTAAAAGACCAATTCTACTGTTTGCCTGCCAGATCTGAGTATTTTCGTCCTATGGCTGCTAACCGCATAGGTCTCCATAGGTCACCAAGGCCTCAGAGACTGGGCTGCTGTAGCAGGAAAAACCAGTCAAACTGGTGGAGGGCAGTGCAGCAGGTGGCAACTTACCTTGGAGTCCTTTGAGGTTTACAAGGAGAAAGGGGTGTGGGAGGTGGGTGGTGGCAGTGGTGAGGGTAGTGTGACATTTTCTTGCCAAGACTGTGTGACAGCAGCAATGGCAGAGCTGATAACAGTCCAAAATCTGGGGAGCCATTAATAGAAAAAAATACAGTGCCTGCTAAAACCTCCTGACCACCAGCAGGAAATATGATCAACCAGGGTCTGTGGTCTTTCAAAAGCACCCATCCAAGACTCCAATGCATGCTCTTCCATTCGCGGAGGCTGTGCCCATATATAGGGTGCTGTGGGTGCTGGGGACTGAGAACAGAGAAGGGAGGAAGTGAGAAAGTCAATAAGCCCCACAATCAGGTGGGGAAGGTTACTCCTATGCCAGTTTTCTTTGGCATATGAGTTGATGCTTGCCAATACTTGCAATGAATTGAAGTCTGTATGAAAGTTATTTTAGTGAGTAGAAATTGTGACTCAATACTCCCAATTTGAGCAATGTCACATTTTTTTAAAAATAAATTTATTTTTTTTTTTATTTTTGGCTGCGTTGAATCTTCGTTGCTACATGAGGGCTTTCTCTAGTTGCGGCGAGCGGGGGCTACTCTTTGTTGTGGTGCGCGGGCTTCTCACTGCAGTGGCTTCTCGTTGCTGAGCACAGGCTCTAGGTGCGCAGGCTTCAGTAGTCGCGGAACGTGGGCTCAGCAGTTGTGACTCGCAGGCTCTAGAGCACAGGCTCAGTAGTTGCGGCACACGGGCTTAGTTGCTCCGTGGCACATGGGATCTTCCCGGACCAGGGCTTGAACCCGTGTCCCCTGCATTGGCAGGCGGATTCTTAACTGTGCCACCAGGGAAGCCCCAATGTCACATATTTTTATTTTTATAAACCACACAAAATCCACCTTCATGTCCCAGATGACAAGGTCAGTGAGAAGATGACATCTGTCGTCAGTCATTTCTGTGGCTTCTCTCTGTCTTGGTTTGTATCAGAGCATGGGTGTGGTGTACTTCCAGAAAAAATGGAGGTAAGAGCTCTGGTCAGTCTCTGCTGGTCACTATCATCACCACTGTGCCTTCTAATATGTGCGCAAGTGTTGAGAGCTGCTCCCTCCATTTGTTGGTACTGGCCACTCTGTGTGCTTACTCCTTCAGCCTTCCTCTCCCTAAGTCCCTAGGCCACAGGGGCTGAGACATTCTTCCCAAGAGCACAGCAGCTACACAACCACCTGCTGGCCAAGGGCCTGTGATTTTTGAAGGGTTTTGTACAAGAGGCAGCCCAGATTTCAGACACCCTACACAGGAGTCTACAATCCCCATCCCGCCCCCGTCTTCAGGACAGAACTTCAGCACAGCGCTCTTATCTGGAAAATAAACAAGGTGGTCAATGCACCCGTGGACCAGGAACCTGAAACTCAAGGCTGCCTGCCCTTCCTTAGATGTGAATGGAAAATCTACCTCCTCATTCTTTGGCTCTGAGTCCACCACAATGAATAAAACAAAGCATAAACTAAGTAATTATTAATGACAGCCTCCCTGATGCTGAACCATGGTCATTTCTCTGTCTTTCCACTGTTGGTAAATAACAGTAAACCTTTCCTGATAGACAAAGAAATGCAAAGTCACTTACACAACGTGTCCATGCTTTCTCTGTCCAAGCTACTGTGGTCTCTAAGACAGTCAATTCCCAGGGAGTCATCACCAATTGTTTACTTTCCAGTATAATTACAATGTGATGCACAACTAGGCAGTTATGTATAATGATCCCTTCTAATAATAATTATCATCATCATCATTAACATTATCATATATTATCATTTATTGGGAGATTATTTTGTAATAAGCACTATGTCAAGAGATATACTTGCATTACCTCATTTTATCCTCAGAACAACCCATAGAAGCAGGCATTATTATCCCCATTTTCCAGCTGTGAAAATCAAAGCTCATAAAGATTAAATTGCCCATGATCACTAGCTAATACATACAAGAAGTGGGGTCAAGGATACATTGTCTGACTTGAGAGCCCAAGCTTTGAACCTCAAGGATACGTAGTCTTCCTACCACATACAGGATATGCCCAAGCGTGGCTTACTAAGCCCCCGCCCGCCTCTCCAGACTTTTGTACAGCCACACATCACATTTCAGGTCCAGCAAAGAACATACAACTTCCTGAACATGACCTGCTGTTTTACACCTTGGAGCCTCAGTTTCTATGGATCACTCTGCTAGGATCACCTGCTCCCCACCGCTTTTGCTCATTCATCTCACACAAATCAGCTGAGACATAAGTTCCCCAGGAAACTTTCCCCAGGCTGGGTTTGTGTCCTCACTCTGTTGTCCCCTAGCACTCTAGGCATTCTTCTGTCATTGTCCTTACCACATCATGTTGTAGTATTATATTTCCTTTTTATTTATCTGTCCTACTAGACTTCAAAAACAAGAGTTATGTAACATATGTTTTTATATAATATACAGTCATATATAATTTATATAATATATATTATATATAATATATATGAGTCCCTTGAGCCACTGTTAACTAAAGCACAGATGAAATGACACGGTATCTGTGTCAAAATACTAAAGCGTATCTGTATATCAATCAGGTAAATGGTATTTATATATATATAAATATATACATATATATACATATGTCCTGTTATATACATTAACGTTATATTTTATGATACATTTGTATTTTATATATATTTTTAATCTCCAACACGTCATACATTCCCTATTGTGTATGAGAGACTCAATAAATATTTGCTGACTTGTACTTTCTACAATGTTAAGTGAGTTTCCAGATGCTTATCTAAAAGAATTACCCACAGCTTTGAAACAATGTTAAAACTGACCACCATTTAATTCAACCAGTATTTATCACAGTCACTAAAAGAGCACAAAGAGACCTTGGAGAAAATTTAGTTCACAATGGCATATAGATGAAAGACTCTGTCTGGAATGGGAAGCAAGGAGCTGAGTTCAAGTCTGTCTTAGCTACTTTCCAGCTCAGGCACTCGTGACCTCCCTGAGCTTTGGTTGGCTCATCTGTGGAACAGGGTGAATCGTACCTTATCTACCATGAATGGTTGGTGTGAGGATTAATTAGAATATTTATGAATACTGAAAACATTATATAATTAAATAGCTTTGTTTTGTTTTTGCTTTGCATAGAGCCTGGGACATAGTAAATGTCCAATAGTTGCCAATAAAAGGAATTAATGATTAAACTCTTCATTCTCTGGTTAAGATATCAGAGGTCAGATTAAATAACTTGCTTAAGTTTCCCCCTAAACTATAAGCTCACAGAAAGCAAGGTATTTTTTTTTATCCCCAGCACCTAACACAGTACCTGGCCCATGGTAGATGCTCCATGCGTTTGTGGAAGGAAGAAAGGGAGGGAAGAGAGAAGGAACATCATACAGCTGGGAGTGACTGAAAAAAGGCCCTTCCGCGTGATTATGGCATTAGGTACTCTAGGTCAGTGGTTCTCAAAGTGTGGTCCTGAGAACCAGCAGCACCAGCATCAAGTGGAAACTTGTTAGAAATGCTCACACTTCATCCTAGACCTTCTGAATCAGAATCTCTGGGGGTGAGTCCCTGCAATCTAGGTTTTAACAAGACCTCCAGGAAATTCTGATGTGTGCCAAAGTTAGACATCATTGCTGGAGGAGAAGCTCTTCATCATCTGCTTATATTTGACACTAAATGGACAGAAAAGGGTGAATGTATTTATGGCTTTTAAATAATGTCTTCAAAAACCCTAATGCATATTATTTTCATTGTCATTTCCTTTTGACTTGATATATTTATGATACAAGGGGGGTACATTGCTGGAAAGATTGCATCAATAATGCAATATGTTTTTGGTTAAAAATAACATTTACTGAATTGTTTTCTAAGTATAGAAGACTACATGATCATTGCTAATAATATGTATAATACTGAAAATTGCAATGACACTTACATAGTGTTACTATATACCAAGCACTATTCTATGCACTTTTCCTATCTTAAATAACTTATTACTCAAAACAATCCCATGAGGCAGGTATAGTTTTTATGATCCTCATTTTACAGAAGGAAAATTGAAGCATGTAGAGGTTATGTAACTTGCCAAACAAATGTCACATGGCTGGTAGAGCCAGGATTTATATCCATGCGGTCTAGCTCCAAAATTCTTGAGATTAAACATGTTATACCATAAATCACCCATAATTTAGAGATAATCACTGACTATTAATATTTACAGAGAATTCAGAATTTTCCTTGAGGTTGATAAAATATATATAAACATATATAAATATACACACATATCTGTGCATTTACATATGTGTATATGTGTATATAATATATTGATGAACTACTTATTTATAACTTATTTATTTATATGTAACTAATCGTAATAGTTTTTACATTTTTAACTTATTTTTATATATTTTACAAATACATTTATTTACAATTTAAAAAATAAAACTGGGTCATACGCTGCTATAACCTAATTATTTTATTTAATAATATATTGTACACAAATTCCAATATTACTACAACTCTACAATAATTGTAATGGCTGTACTGAATTCTCTTCTAATTTATTTAATCAGTTCTCTATATTGAACAATCAGATCATATCCAGTGTTTTGTATGGTAACACGGTAATGAATATCTCTGAACTTAAAGTGTGACAATCGTGCACTTCAGTTTTGAATCTCTGAATCACTCTTATTTATTTATTTATTTATTTATTTTTATTTTTGGCTGTGTCGGGTCTTAGTTGCGGAATCTTCATTGTGGTGTGGAGGCTTCTCTCTAGTTGAGGCATATGGGCTCAGTAGTTGTGGTGCGCGGGCTTAGCTGCCCCGTGGCATGTGAGAGCTTAGTTCCCGGACCAGGGATTGAACCCGTGTCCCCTGCATTGGAAGGCAGATTCTTTCCCACTGGACCAACAGGGAAGTCCCTGAATCACTCTTAAACATGGGCGCACATAAATAAAGAAGAATAACTCTATCCAAACAGTACATACACTCCATAAACTTTCTCACTTTAATACTTTATGACAGCAAAATCTAATTATGCCCCACTGCCCAGCAGCAAGACTATCTAATAATTGTACATGTCATTTAAAAATATTCTGAGTGACAATTTTATTAGCTTTGCATTAAGGAAACCACAGGCACTATCTTCAGAGATTCATAGATGCAGTAAAGGAAGAACTGAATAGCAATAAAAGGTCAAAATATTTATGAAGGAATAAAAAGCTCGCCTTGCATCTAGGTTCATCCCAAAGGCTAGACAGTGTCTAGAATGTAGCAAATGTCTTGTGAATGAGTATCCATCTAATACCAGTAACTAGATGAAAACATGAGAGAAACTAGAGAAAAGGAGAAAATAGGCCCTTTTTCCAGACTTCTCTGTAAAAGGCTATTGATTCCATTGTGGCAAATAATTTGGATATGATTCATACACCAACACTAGAGAGAAATATAAATAGCAAAGTGATTCATTTACATACCACCACATTCCTGGTACAGACTTCTAGGGCCTCGATGTGTTTGGATTTGGCCTGAGGTTTCTCAAATCCAAACTCCCAAGGAACTTGAGGGAAACCAAAATATTTAAGCCAAATTGGACGGGCCCAGGATGTCTGCTGCAAGCTAGTAATAATAGGATCTCTGGGTCCACACCTGTTACAGTGGGAAGGGGAGGTGCAACTCTACTAACCCAGATTTAACTGGAGGATTGGAGAAGAAAAAATAATGATTGAAATAGATGTATACTGCCAGGAGCGAGCAGATCATTTCAGTGTCAGAACCTACCGAGACCTCGTTTCCCATCATTATCTCATTCATACTTTCTTGCCAAAGGAAAATTTCGTACTGTGGAGAGACAGGTTCTTCTGGTATAACTGATCCTTTTGGACCATGTAACTAAATTTTAAAGGCATACTGTTGACTTAAATATTTAAAAAGCTTAAGATGCTGAAGTTGGAAGGTCTTTCATGTTCAACAAATCTCAATCTAGCATTTCTCAGATGAGAAAATTAAAACCTAAAGAGACAAAGAAACTTCCAATACCACAGAGCAAATTAGTGGCACAGCCAAGATGAGGGCCACAATTTTGATTTCTATTCCCATACCACATGGCCACTACCCCATGCTTGTGGCCTCAGTGTAATGATATTACACTTCCTCAGACCATCAGCCAACAAATTTCATTTTACCCCAATACTGCTTAATTCCTTTGCATTCTTTTATTCAACACCTATTTACTGAACACTTTCTAGATGTCAATGTTCTAAATGCAGGTGAGAAAGTAAGCAGCAAGATGTGTCCTTGTCTTCATAGATTTAGGGGGATACAGACGAGGAGTAAGTAAAGAAGATAATTTCAGGTCATGATAAATGCTATGAAGACAACATAATACTGTGGCAAAGGGTGTCTAGGATTGGAAGAGGCTACTTTATAGAGAGTAGTCAGAGGAGGCTTATCTGAGCAGGTGACAATTGAGTTAAAACCTGAAATATGAGTAGGAGTTGGTCAATCAAATATCTGGGTGAAAAGCATTTCAAGCAGGGAAGAAAGTAAGTGGAAAATCCCTGAGGCAGGAGTGCCAGTTCCAGGTAAGATGATGTAAGCACATTCTCTCCCAGTAGATATGGCTAGAAAGCCTGAAGTTTTCTTAACTTAAACCATAGAAGGCAAATTAGAGAAGATCAGAATTTGAAGTACCACCAAACCAGCTGTGAATTTCCCCTTTTTTCCCTGGTATCCCCAACCTGGTTTCTAGACATCCTGATATCCAGAGCTTGTCAGGAGGCAGAGAAAGAGAGGTCCAGGAGAAGCCTTCTAGAGCTGGGCTAATGCTAAGGGAGAATGGAAATTTCTTGGGGGTTGTCCTTTTCTCTGTGCTCTCATGCACCAGCCCTCAGGCAATGCCACAGCAGCAACGATAGCAACAGTAACAGCAGCCAGGGCCTACAGTTGTCTACTTTCTGAGGAGGGGAGCCTTTCTCTCTCATTAGAGGGACTTTGAGCCTAAGGAGGGGGGGAGAACACCTATTGCTTTTTTCTTTCTTACTGTTCTCCCACCAATGATGCAGGCACAGCTGTAGGAAGTCCAAGGCTGAGTGTTGTACCTAAAGGCCTGAGGACTGAACGGGGGAACACGAGGAACCTGGAAACTACAGGGAGATCATAGAAAGGGAGGAGTCAGAAGGAATTCTTTCATAAAAAAAGGAAATGCAAATGACTCTTAAACATATGAAAAGATGTTCCATCTTGCTCATAGCGAGAGAAATGTAAATTAAAACCATGCTGAGATACCACTTCTTACCTATCAGATGGCAAAAAGTCCAAAAGATTGACCACATACTCTGTGATGTTACTTTGGGGAAACAGAACCTTTCATTCCTTTATGGTGGGAAGGCAAAATGGTACAACTTCTATGGAGGTTAGTTGGCAATATCTACAAAATTTTCATTTTCTCTTTGACTCAGAAATTCCACTTCCAAGTTTTGATCCCAAAAATACACTTACAAAAATAGGAAAATTTCTGTGTATGCTGTGCCAAGTGCAAATTGCATTACTTGGAATAGAAAAAGACTGGCTACAACTTAAGTGTTCATCGGTAGGAAGCTGTCTGCATAAATAATAGTCCATGCTCACAGTGGAGTTCTCCAAGCTGTAAATATGCTATGAAGTGATTTCCAAGGTATAACAATGAGTGAGAAAACAAGACAGAGAAAAGTTATTGCAGTAAGCTCCTGTTTAAATACATATATGCTTATACATACATGATATCTATGGTATATATATACACACACACATATTATATATATATATATATATATATATATATATGCATATATATAAAAGAAATTACATATATTTAAAACAAAATGTTACCTGCTGGGGAGAGAGTGAACAAGATAGAGGGAATAAGATGAGAAACTAGACTCTGCATATAATTTGTTTTATAGCTTTGACTTTTAACCACCTAAATGTCTATATGATTAACAAAAATAAAAATAAAGGCACTTCCTAAGAAATAAAACAAAAACTAACAGTATATTGAAAGGAATTATTTCACATGATTTTAAAACATAGTAATTTGGCTATGTATCCCTAGTAAAGAAAAAGAACTGCAAAACTATCTTAAAGTATGTTTAGTAATCATATTGTTAGTAACAATATTGCTGTGATTATTCTGAAACTATTATATTCATGGTAGAATAAAGCAAATAAGTAATTGTTAATGTTATTAGGAACCAAGATTTTCAGATTAGGAGAAAATAGATACAAATACTACGAAAATCAAAGATATTACATAACACCCTGTAATAATAAATTTGTATTATTATGAACTCATGATGTCTTTCCTTTTTAAAATAAAAAAAGTATTGCCAAGATCTCTCCACTGCAATGTCATAAAAACAATAATAAACCCAATAGAAATGAGCACTGCTAATCTTCAGATCATGGCCTCCAAATACCATTTCCTTGGAAAAATGGTTGACTTGAGGTTGAAGCAGAAAATGTAAAAGACAAGTCTGGATATCGTGTAATAATAAAAAGCGAGGAAGCAGTTAAAGAAGTCTGGTGTTGTGTCAAAAAGATTCAAGAGCCATAGTGAAAAAGTTCCCCTTGGCCAAAGTTGGAATAATCTGAACATTAAATAGAATAACAACTGTAATTAATTCAAACAAGTCAAATGTACTAAACTTCATGAGTTCATTTTTAAAAAGGAGCATTTCTGAAAGATGCTAGGGAACCAACTCACTATTCTGAATACTGGTGAATACAGAGAAAATCAAGCATTTATTTTTGTTCTCAGAGTTTCCAAACAATTGGTGAAGGAAACATTTCTCTTTAGAAAAACAAATAAATCCCAGTTGAATGAAAAAGTAATGATAGAATTAGAATGTGACCATTTTTGCAAACCCTGAATGAAATAATGGATCTAGTCAATAATCCTCAATGGGGCTTCCCTGGTGGCGCAGTGGTTGAGAGTCCGCCTGCCGATGCAGGGCATGCGGGTTCGTGCCCCGGTCTGGGAAGATCCCACATGTCGCGGAGCGGCTGGGCCCGTGAGCCATGGCCGCTGAGCCTGTGCGTCCAGAGTCTGTGCTCCGCAACAGGAGGGGCCGCAACAGTGAGTGCGAGGCCTGTGTACCGCAAAAAAAAAAAATCCTCAATGATAGCTTATATTGCCATAGAGGGAGACGACCCCTCGCTATGTGCCTCGTGATAGAAATTCCCAACACCACCTGTGTTCGTTTTCTAGCCTGGGTGGCTGAAACAAAAGAAATTAATTTTCTCACAGAGGCTAAAACGCTGAAATCAAGGTGTCAGTAGGGTTGATTTCTTCTAAGGCCTCTCACCTTGCCTTGCAGATGGTCCATCTTCTTGGGTTTTCACTCTGTAACTGTCTGTGTCCAAATTTCCTCTTCTTATAAGGACACCAGCCATAATGGATTAGGGCCCACCCTAATGATCTGATTTTAACTAAATTACGTCTTTAAAGATCCTGTCTCCAAGAACAGTTCACATTCTTAAGTACCGGGGATTATGACATCAACATACAAATTTTGGGGAGACACAGTTCAGTCCATAACAACATCCATGACATATTCTTGCCAAAAACTAGAATCTGAATTGGATCACAATTAAACACCAGTTTACAGGGAATCCGGGGCGGGGTGGAGGGGGCAGTGTTGTGGGGGTGAGAAACATGTTAAACAACACAATGGGAATGCAGTCCGCAAAATTCAGAATTTGGAAAACTCCAAATTTCCAAGTGACCTGCTTCTGCAACAGATAAATTGCAAGGACAAAAGAAGAGGTACCCACAGATTATCAGAGACCTAAAAAATACATGGATCAAATGCTATCTATGTGCCTCATATGAATCCTAATGAAACCAAGCAATTTTTTAAAAGACATAGTTGTGAGACAATTGGGAAATTTGAACATTAACTGATTCTGAGATTTTTTACATTATTAAGGAATTGTTTTTAGGTGTATTAATGTAGGTTGTGTTTTTAAAACAGTCCTTATCTTTTAGAGATAACATACTAAAATATTTACGTATAGGTGATATGAGGTCAGGGATCTATTTAAAAATAATCCAGTGGGGAAGAAGGCAGACAGAGTGCAGATGAAAAAAAGAGTGGCAATGAGTTAATGCTCACAACTAGGTGATGGGTACATTGGGCTTGCTTATACCACGCTCTCTACTTTTGGGTATGTTTGAAGTTTTCCATAATAAAAAGCTTATAAATCAATAAATGAATGAACGAACGGGTGGTCATACCACGCATCCCAGTGGGCAAGAGCAAAACAACTGAGATGAAAGCAGGGAAGATTAACATACTAAGGGAAGCAATTGGGAATAAAATGTGACTAACACATAATAGGAACTGCCCTTTGTTGAGTAACAGGTAGATTCCAGGACAAGCACTAGGCAACAACATACATCTATATGTATAGTCACAAATCTCTACTGCTTTTCATCTTTATAATGTTCCTGGAGCAGGGGACAAACTGGGTCATTTTACAAATAGAAAATCCAAGATTCAGAGATGCCTGAAACCATAAACTGGTAAGGGCCTGAGATAAACCAGCACCCAAGACTTTGGTCTACAATGTGTATCCCCTTTCCCTTATCCCACTGTACCTTGGGGGTTCAAAAGGGAATGAAATAATGGCCAAAACTTGAGTCAAGAGGGAGTGGCCTCAATCTGGAAATAAAACTTTGTTTTCTTTCTTTGTTCTTAAGGAAATTAGTTTTAAGGGCTTTCTTAGCTTTGTCCTCTATTAGTATTCTTCTTTTTTTTCTTCAGGAAAAAAAAAAGCACTTCAAATGGTCCTCATCCAACAGAAATGCTTGCAGTCACATTTCTCTGCAGGTTCACTTTCACAGTAATGAATACAAAGCCTTTTCTTCACCCCCATGATGATATATGTACAGCTATGACACCAACGTGGAAATATAAAGAAAACAGAGATAGTGTGGAAAATATGTGCGCATTTTTTATCTTCTGCTATGAGTTTCTAGGTATTCCTCTCTGCCAAAATAAAACTCTTCAGACATGATTCATAAGCTCATGGTATCTCAAATAAAATGTCATCCATCTTTTTCATTTGTAGACTATGTTTTGGTTCTGTTTTTTATTTTCAGTACACTCTTTTTAATAACGTGGGGAAGTAGACTCCATTTTAGAAAGACTTCCATCAAGACAGATAACAGTGAAAGGATCAGCCCATGAAGCTGAAGCCTGGCTCACCTGTGATTCTATACAACCAGCCATTACTCAAGCTACTAGAATGTCAGCTTCTCTCTCCCCTTAGATTTTTATCTTCCTCATGAATGTTAGGGGAAGAGTTAAGGTGGAAGTGGACGTTAATGATTTGTCCCTTCCAGAATCATCCGTTTGACCCATCCTTCAGGCTACTTGGTCTTTGGCCACTTCTCTCTGCAAAGGTGGTGGGAGGGGTCTGGGGAGAGAGGGCCCTTACTTCCCTTTATGAATCTGCCTTGAGCACAAGGATTGGGAGTAGAGGGGTGCAGAGGGGACTTTTGGTCTGGCCTCCCATTCATGAAAGGACTAAAGTTCTCCTGTAAAGATTTTTCTCAATGGGCTTATAAATAAAGATAGGAAGATAAGGTGACAGGACTGGAAGATACTGATGTTTGCCTTGCCTTTCAGCTTTAGGCTTGTATCCTATCCCTGAGCTACAGTGTCCACAGTACGCAATTTGTATACCATTGTAATTACCCCGTAAAGAGTGCAGTTTTATTGCTTGTATTTTTCGTGTGTGTGTTGCAAAGCATTAATTTGTCATATATAAATGTTTAAAGCATACCAATATTTTGCAATCATATTTTGTAATTTCCTTATTTGTTAATACACTGGTAGCCTCAAAAAATGGAAGTAACTCTGGCTCCTTTCGCTGTCTGAAAGGCCTTGAGAGGGACTCCCTGGTACTCCATTGGTTAAGACTCTGTGCTTCCGATGCAGGGGCCTCACGTTCGATCCCTGGTCGGGCAACTAAGATCCCACATGCCACATGGTGTGGCCGAATTAAAAAGAAAAAGAAAGGCCTTGAGAAGAGGAAGAGGAGAAGGTATGGTAACAATAGGCACAACAGTGAACACATACTGAGCATTTTTATGGGCCAAGTGCTGCTGGGTATCCTAATTTAACTCGTTAGTTAGCACTTTTTAAAAAAAAATAAATTTATTACTATTTTATTTTTGGCTGTGCTGGGTCTTCGTTGCTGCACGTGGGCTTTCTCCAGCTGTGGCGAGCAGGGGCTACTCTTTGCTGCGGTACGTGGGCTTCTCATTGTGGTGGCTTCTCTTGTGGAGCACAGGCTCTGGGAGCACGGGCTTCAGTAGTTGTGGCATGTGGGCTCAGTAGTTGTGGCTCGCAGGCTGTAGAGTGCAGGCTCAGTAGTTGTGGCGCACGGGCTTAGCTGCTCCACAGCATGTGGGATCTGCCCAGACCAGGGCTCGAACCTGTGTCCCCTGCATTGGCAGGTGGATTCTTAACCACTGCGCCACGAGGGAAGCCCTAATTAGCAGATTAATTAACATGTATTAATTAATTTAATCCTCACCTAAGAGGTAGATATTATCTCCATTTTACAGATAAGGAAATTGAGGCACAGCTAATAAGAAGCTGTGTATCAAACTTTACTGAAGGGTTGGAAGAAGCCAAAGGCAATTATGGAGTATCAGGGAAATAGCATAAAACTAAATACTAAGTATAACTTTTCGTGGTTAAAAGGAAAAGCACCTAAGAGGTTAAACCCTCCATAAAGGGAATTTCCTTCCTGGAATCCCCCCAGATCCTAACCTTGTTTCTGGACCCTCATATTCTTATATGAAAGCACCACCCACCTCTCTAATCTCTGGAAAATTCCACCCTTTCTCACAAGGACTGTTTTTGCCCCAGGGCCATATCTCTTCCCCAACCAGGGGAGGTGTTTCCCCTAGGGAAAATATCTCAAATTCTGAGTTACTCAGTCTGACATAACACTCAGATATTTGTCGAGGAGGTGCGCTGTAGGGGAGGGTGTTGTTGATACTCCAGGTGTCCAGTCCTCTTTGGTGTCTCTCTTGACATGGTAGGTGACAAAGATCTTCTACCTCGGCCTGTCAATAACTTTTGGACCTACTTGTATCTTCCAAAACTTAACATTAATCATCAAAGGCAGTTAAATCTAAACCAATCCACAGGAATATAGAGAATCATACCTAAATGCTTCATAATTTGCAAATGTATCTTTCTCAACACTGGAGTTAGTGCTCTGGATTACTACGGTTCCTTTATTTGGTTCACTGTCCCCCTCCCCTCAAATAGGGTTCCCTTGAGCAAACTATCTTCCTCCCCATAACTACTTGGGGTGGATGGGAGGTGTGTGGACGAGGGTATGAAGACTTAGGTCTTCCAGCTGCACCACAATGTAAATAAGGTCATCTGAGACTTTTTTTTAAAAACATACTTCCTCTATATTCTAAGTCATCAATAAAGGACTATAGTTGATATTATTCAGTCACATTTTACCCCAGCACCAAAAGTATTCGTTGAGAGTTCCCTGAGAGCTTGGTTGTTAATAAACGCTGTATAACTACTTTCTGTGAGGCAAGTACCAGGGCCTGGCCCGTACCCAGCTAAGTTGTAAGAAATCTCATATTAATGTTTTATTATTGTAAACATCAGTTGGGGCTGGCCCCAAGCACAGGGATAAATCGGTACTATAAACAATTCAAGGGCAGTTTTTAGAATGAAAGCAATTCCTAGAATAAGAAGTTTTCCAAAGCACTTTTACACCTACTGCATTGTTTCAGTCTCACGATAACTCAGAAAGGTCCTTAAACTTGTCATTATTACCTGCATTCATAGAACAGGAAATTGAGAGTTTAAGTGATTGGGCAAGGTCACCCAGTTAATTAATCAAAGTGCAAAGCTTGCTTTCGGACAACCTAGTCCAACATTTGCCAAAGCATTGACATTTGCCTTCTTTATATCTGTAATGCATTTCACAGGATTAAAACTCATTTAATCCTTGTGATGGTTAATTTTATGGATCAACTTGTCTTGGCTAAGGAACGCCCAGATAGCTGGTAAAACAGTGTTTCTGGGTATGTTTCTGAGGGTGTTTCAGAAGCGGTTAGCATTTGAATTGGTGAAACGAGTAGAGCAGATGGCCCTCCTCAATGTGGGTGGACATCATCCAATCTGTTGAGGGCCTGAATAAAACAAAAAGGTAGAGGAAGGGTGAATTCACTCTCTCCCTGTGAGCTGGGACATCTGTCTTCTCCTGCCCTTAACATTATAACTCCTGGTTCTTGGGCTTTCAAACTTGGACTGGGACTTACACCATTGTCCTCCCTCAGCCACCTCCCTTAGTGGGTTCAGCATTGTGTTAATCAAGAATACAAGTCTGGGACTTGCCTGGTGGTGCAGTGGTTAAGAATCTGCCTGCCAATGCAGGGAATACAGGTTCGAGCCCTGGTCCTGGAAGATTCCACATGCCACAGAGCAACTAAGCCCGTGCGCCACAACTACTGAAGCTTGCGTGCCACAACTACTGAAGCCCGTGTGCCTAGCACCCGTGCTCCGCAACAAGAGAAACCACTGCAATGAGAAGCCAGCGAACCGCAATGAAGAGCAGCCCCCACTTGCCACAACTAGAGAAAGCCCGTGTGCAGCAAAGAAGACCCAATGCAGCCAAGAATAAATAAATAAATTAAAAATAAATAAATAAAACAAAATAAAAATTAAAAGGTAGATATGGGGGGAAAAAAAGAATACAAGTCTGAGATACTGGAATGACCTCTGAAACAAAAGTACCCAAATTGAAGGAGACAAAAATTCTTCATGGAAAATAAGAGCCAGCAATAATTCTAGTCATTATTATTGACATTAGGAATAACTTCTGACAGTTATCATCAATCAACTAAAATAATTCATTGGGAAAAGAATAATCTTTTCAACAAATGGTGCTGGGACAACTGGATATTCACAAGCAAAGAATGAAATTCACACCATATACAAAAATTAACTGAAAATGGATCAAGGACCTGAATCTAAGAACTAAAACTACAAAACTCTTAGAAGAAAATATAGAGGTAGATCTCTGTGACCTTGGAATATGCAGTATTTAGGTACAGCACCAAAAGGACAAGTAACCAAAGAAAAAAAATTAATAAATTGGACTTGATCAAAATTTTAAAATGTTGTGCTTCAGAGGACATTATCAAGAAAGTGAGGGACTTCTCTGGTGGTCCAGTGGGTAAGACTTTGAGCTCCCAATGCAGGGGGCCCAGGTTCAATCCCTGGTCAGGGGACTAGATCCCACATGCACGCCACAAATAAAGAGTTTGCATGCCGCAGCTAAGAGTCTGCATGCCAAAACTAATTAGTCTGCATGACTAATTAGAAGTCTAAGAAGTCCGCATGACACAACTAAAAGACCCTGCATGCCACAACTAAGGATCCCACATGCCTCAGTGAAGATCCCACATGACACAACTAAGACTCGGTGCAGCCTAAATAAATAAATAAATAAATCCGGACTTCCCTGGTGGCGCAGTGGTTAAGAATCCGCCTGCCAATGCAGGAGACATGGGTTCGATCCCTGGTCTGGGAAGATCCCATATGCCACAGATCAACTAAGCCCATGTGCCACAACTACTGAGCCTGTGCTCCAGAGACCATGAGCCACAACTATGGAAGCCCGCACACCCTAGAGCCCCTGCGCTGCAACTACTGAGCCCACACACCACAACTACTGAAGCCCGCGTGCTCTAGGCCCCGTGAGCCACAACTACTGAGCCCGCATGCTTCAACTACTGAAGCCCATGGGCCTAGGGCCCATGCACCGCAACCAAGAGCAGCCCCTGCTTATCGCAACTAGAGATAGCCTGCGTGCAGCAATGAAGACCCAACGCAGCCAAAAATAAATAAAGTTTAAAAAAAGGACTCAATTGACTGGTCTTAAATCATTATTATAAATAAATAAGATTTTTTTTAATTTTTAAATTTTATTTATTTTTGGTTGCGTTGGGTCTTCATTGCTGAGTGCAGACTTTCTCTAGTTGTGTCGTGCGGGGGCTACTCTTTTGTTGTGGTGCACAGGCTTCTCATTGCAGTGGCTTCTCTTATTGTGGAGCATGAGCTCTAGGTGTGCAGCCTTCAGTATTTGTGGCACACGGGCTCCGTAGTCGTGGCTCGCTGACTCTAGAGCACAGGCTCAGTAGTTGTGGCACACGGGCTTAGTTGCTCTGTGGCCTGTGGGATCTTCCGGACTAGGGCTCGAACCCATGTCCCCTGTATTGGCAGGCAGATTCTTTTTTTTTTTGCGGTACTGTGGCCTCTCCCATTGTGGAGCACAGGCTCCGGACGCGCAGGTTCAGTGGCCATGGCTCATGGGCCCAGCCGCTCCGCGGCATGTGGGATTTTCCCGGACCCGGGCACGAACTGTGTCCCCTGCATCGGCAGGTGGACTCTCAACCACTGCGCCACCAGGGAAGCCCGTCAGGCAGATTCTTACGCACTGCGTCACCAGGGAAGTCCCTAAATATATTTTTTTTTAAGTGACAAAGACAACGTACAAAATGCGAGAAAGAAATGCGCGCGCAGCACCGGGGCTGCGCATGCGTCAGACGTCTTCTCCCGGAAGCCGCTTCCTAGGTTCTGAGCGTGAAGTTGGTTTCTAGTTTCTGAGTGTGAACCCGCAGAGATGAACCCTTTAACTAAAGTTAAGCTGATCAACGAGCTGAATGAGCATGAGGTCCAGCTGGGGGTAGCGGAGAAGGTGTCTTGGCACTCCGAGTGCAAGGACAGCGCCTGGATCTTCTTGGGAGGGCTTCCTTACGAGCTGACTGAAGGGGACATCATCTGTGTGTTCTCACAATATGGCGAAATTGTTAACATTGTTTTGGTACGGGACAAGAAGACTGGGAAATCCAAAGGATTCTGTTTCCTCTGCTATGAAGACCAGAGGAGCACAATTCTGGCTGTTGACAATTTTAATGGGATCAAGATCAAAGGAAGAACTATCCGAGTAGATCATGTGTCTAACTATCGGGCTCCTAAGGACTCAGAAGAAATGGATGATGTGACCAAAGAGCTGCAGAAGAGGGGGCTGCGGGGCTCACACTCCCTCACTGAGTTCATCTGAGGGCTCTGAAGATGGCAAACCCACCAGAAAACACAAAAAAGACAGAAAGGAAAGGAAGAAAAGAAGAGAAGAAAAAGAGAAGACTGACCAGGAGGTACAGGCAGAGCAGCCAGCCTCCTCTTCATCACCCAGATGCAAAATGATAAAGGAAAAGGATGACCCTGTCTCTAAAAAGCACAGTGGCAAGAAATCAGAGAGGGGTCAGAAGTCAGAGTCCAGGAAGGTGTGGAAGCCCCAGCCCAGCTCCCCTGAGATCAGGACGACCTGCCATGGTGGAACAGGGGACCGAGAGAGGGAGCCGAGGAAGGAGAAGCCCAAGCACGAACACAAGTCATCAAGCAGGAGGGAAGAGAGAGAAGACAAGAACAGAGATAGAGACAGAGGTCGAAGCTCAGACGCACATTGCAGCCGGCACAGTGGGCGCTCTGAGGGGCGTAGTCACAGAAGTAGAAGTAGGAGTCAAGATAAATCCCACAGGCATAAAAGGGCCCGGCACTCCCGGGACCGGGAGTCCTCTAATCCTAGGGACCACAGGCATCACTGAAGCCACAGCCTGTTCAGCTGCATGGTAGAATTGGAAATGAACTGTGTTTTTTGTTTGTTTGTTTGTTTTTTCTGTACGCGGGCCTCTCACTGTTGTGGCCTCTCCCGTTGCGGAGCAAAGGCTCCAGACGCGCAGGCTCAGCGGGGATGGCTCAGCATGTGGGATCTTCCCGGACCGGGGCACGAACCAGCGTCCCATGCATCGGCAGGCGGACTCTCAACCACTGAGCCACCAGGGGAGCCCCTGAACTGTGTTTTTAAAATGCAGTGAAAGTCAGTTATGCTTTTACTATTTCTATATGTAAAATATCTGAGGATGAGTTCTTTTATTTTTTTTTAAATTTTTTTTACATCTTTATTGGAGTGAGTATAATTGCTTTACAATGGTGTGTTAGTTTCTGCTTTATAACAAAGTGAATCAATTATATATATACATATGTTCCCATATCTCTTCCCTCTTGCGTCTCCCTCCCTCCCACCCTCCCTATCCCAC
>NW_020174788.1:1289750-1390948 GCF_003031525.2 Neophocaena asiaeorientalis asiaeorientalis
CATTGTCATTTGTTTCTAGGTATTTTTTTATTTCCTCTTTGATTTCTTCAGTGATCACTTCATTATTAAGTAGTGTATTGTTTAGCCTCCATGTGTTTGTATTTTTTACAGAACTTTTCCTGTAATTGATATTTTCTCTCATAGTATTGTGGTCAGAAAAGATACTTGAAACAATTTCAGTTTTCTTAAATTTACCAAGGCTTGACTTGTGACCCAAGATATGATCTATCCTGGAGAATGTTCCATGAGCACTTGAGAAGAATGTGTATTCTGTTGTTTTTGGATGGAATGTCCTATAAATATCAATTAAGTCCATCTTGTTTAATGTATCATTTAAAGCTTGTGTTTCCTTATTTATTTTCATTTTGGATGATCTGTCCATTGGTGAAAATGGGGTGTTAACGTCCCCTACTATGAATGTGTTACTGTCGATTTCCCCTTTTATGGCTGTTAGTATTTGCCTTATGTATTAAGGTGCTCTTATGATGGGTGCATAAAAATTTACAATGGTATATCTTCTTCTTGGATCGATCCCTTGATCATTATGTAGTGTCCTTCTTTGTCTCTTGTAATAGTCTTTATTTTAACGTCTATTTTGTCTGATATGAGAATTGTTCCTCCAGCTTTCTTTTGTTTTCCATTTCCATGAAATATCTTTTTCCCTCCCTTTACTTTCAGTCTGTATGTGTCTCTAGGTCTGAAATGGGTCTCTTGTAGAAAGCAAATATATGGGTCTTGTATTTGTATCCATTCAGCTAATCTGTGTCTTTTGGTGGGAGAATTTAGTCCATTTACCTTTAAGGTAATTATCAATATGTATGTCCCTATTCCCATTTTCTTAATTGTTTTGGGTTCGTTATTGTAGGTCTTTTCCTTCTCTTGTGTTTCTTGCCTAGAGAAGTTCCTTTAGCATTTGTTGTAAAGCTGGTTTGGTGGTGCTGAAAGTGTCTGTCCCCAGTGGCTAAGGTTGGTTCAGTGGGCTGTGTTGGCTTCCTGGTGGAGAGGACTAGTGCCTGTGTTCTGGTGGATGAGGCTGGATCTTGTCTTTCTGGTGGGCAGGTCCAGGTTTGGTGGAGTGTTTTGGGGTGTCTGTAGACTTATAATGATTTTAGGCAGCCTCTCTGCTAATGGGTGGGGTTGTGTTCCTGTCTTGCTAGTTGTTTGGCATAGGATGGCCAGCACTGTAGCTTGCTGGTCATTGAGTGAAGCTGGATGCTGGTGTTGAGATGGAGATCTCTGGGAGATTTTCGCCATTTGATATTATGTGGAGCTGGGAGGTCTCTTGTGGACCAGTGTCCTGAAGTTGACTCTCCCACCTCAGAGGCAAAGCACTGACTCCTCGCTGCAGCACCAAGAGCATTTCATCCACACAGCTCAGAATAAAATGGAGAAAAAGTAGAAAGAAAGAAAGAAAGGAGTTAGGGAGCGAGGGAAGGAGGGAGGGAGGGAGGAAGGAAGGAAGGAGGGAAGGAAGGAAAAAAGAAAGAAAGAAGATAAAGTAAAATAAAATAAAGATAAAATATAATAGTTATTAAAATAAAAAATAATTATTAAGAAAAAAAAATTTTTTTTAATGAAAACAAAAAGAACCCTAGGACAAATGGTGGAAGCAAAGCTATAGAGACAAAATCTCACACAGAAGCATACACATACACACTCACAAAAAGAGGGAAAGGGGAAAAAATCATAAATATTGCTCTCAAAGTCCACCTCCTCAATTTGGGATGATTCGTTGTCTATTCATGAATTCCACAGATGCAGGGTACATCAAGTTGATTGTGGAGCTTTAATCCGCTGCTTCTGAGGCTGCTGGGAGAGATTTCCCTTTCTCTTCTTTGTTCTCACAGCTCTCAGGGGCTCAGCTTTAGATTTGGCCCCGCCTCTAAGTGTAGGTCGCCGGAGGGCGTCTGTTCTTCGCTCAGACAGGACGGGGTTAAAGGAGCCGCTGATTCGGGGGCTCTGGCTCACTCAGGCTGGGGGGGAGGGAGGGGCACGGAGTGTGGGGCGAGCCTGCGGCCGCAGAGGCCAGCATGACGTTGTACCAGCCTGAGGCGCGCCGTGTGTTCTCCTGTGGGAGTCGTCCCTGGATCCCGGGACCCTGGCAGTGGTGGGCTCCACAGGCTCCGCGGAAGGGTGGTGTGGATAGTGACCTGTGCTCGCACATAGGCTTCTTGGTGGCGGCAGCAGCAGCCTTAGCGTAGTATGAGTTCTTTAAATCCCTTGAGTGTTAGAATCATTCAGAGAGCTGTAGTTTTTAACAGCTAAATGTCCTGGAGTTTTGAGCAAAATCCATTGTCCCTGGGAGTATACTTGGTACTTTTGGTACTTAACCAGAGTATATATCCTAGATTTGGGTTCATTTATGGCCCTTGAATTTGAGACCCCAATTTATGATGAAATGGCCAGGAAGGGGAAATACCAGGCAATTCTAGAATTCCAGTCTTTGTGAGATATTTAGAACCCTTGCAGTAACATTTCCAGTTGGCAGGTATAACCCTAGAGTAGAGAAGTGTAGCTTCACTAGGCTCAGACAGCTTGCCCTGAATGTGGTAAGGATTAACATCAACCTGCTCCCTTGCTACCTCCCCACCCCTTTTTTGAAATTGTAGACTTTTTTTTGTTTGTTTTTGTTTTGGTTGATATGTCTCCACATCTTTTCCTTACAACTTTATTTATTTATTTTATTGTGAAGAAATTAACATAAAATTAACCATTTTTAAAGGGAAAAAAAATGAGAGAAAGTACTTGCAAATCATATATCTAATAAGGGACTTGTATCTAGAATATATAAAGAAGTCTTACAACTTAACAACAAAGACAAAAAATTCAATTAAAATATGGGCAAAGGACTTGAATACATAATTCTTCAAAAAAGATATACAAATGGCAAATAAGCACATAAAAAGATGTTCAACATCATTATCCACCAGGGAAACACAAATCAAAACCGCAATGAGGTAGCACTTCACACCTACTAGAATGGCCATTATCAAGCTCTAAAGAGGATGTGAAGAAACTGGAACCCTCATACATTGCTGTTAGGAATGTATAGTGGTGCAGCCACTTTGGAAAACTCTCTGGCAGTTTCTCAAAAAGGTTAACATAAAAAAAAAAAAGTAAACATAGAAGTATCATATGACCCAGCAATTCCACTCCTAGGTTTATACCCAAGAGAATTAACATATGTCTGCACAAAAGTTTGTACACAAATGTTCCTAGCACTATTTATTCAAGGTAACTGAAAAGCAGAATGAATGTGCATCAACTGATGCACGGATATACAAAATATGGTATATTCATACAAAAGAGTAATATTCAGCCATGAAAGAGAAATGAAGCACTGATGTATGCCACAAATGAATGAACCTTGAAAACATCATGCTTAGTGTAAGAAGCCAGACACAAAATGTCACATATTACATGATTCCATTTATATATATTGTCCACAGTAGGCAAATCTACAGAGACAGAAAGTACATTAGTGGTTGCCAGGGACTGGGAAGACAGGGAGATGGTAAGTGACTGCTAACAAATACGGGTTTAATGATAATGTTCAGGAATTAGTGCGATGTGAATATGCTAAAAATCACTGAATTCACACTTTAAAAGACTATTATGATATGTGAATTATATCTCAATTAAAAAAATAAATTCCAGCTTCTTACAGGTGCTACATTAAGGAAAACAGATAAATCAATTCAGGGCATCTAAGCCCGTCATCAGGGAACCCAGTGAGGAAAGAATAATGCTCAGAAAATCACCAGGGAGGTCAGATTGGTTGTTATGACTCTATAAGTATTCTAGTAGCACTCCATGTCAGTCTCTAGGAAATTTGCATCATGCTTTATACGATGACTAGCCCCAAAGTGAAGCTATGGCCTTAGGACCAAGCTGGTTTCATTTCTCATTAACCTCTATCTTGCCATCTTTCAGGTGTTTCCTCTGCAGTATCAGAAACAAGGACCGTCAAGTTTATGACTCTCAGATAACTGAACTCAATTCATTCAACACATTTTATTGAGTACCTGGAAAGTGCCAGGCACTTGCTATACCCAGGGAATCAGATGTGATCAGGATAAATGCTTCCTTCCCTTGATGAAACATATTCTAATATGAAAAATGGATAATAAAAAATATGCTGCTTCTCTTCAACGGCTCTCCCATCCCCAACCTATTCAATGGCCTTTTCTGACCTGCTTCTGGAGAGGTAGGGTTCACCTCTGAGAACTGTGTAAACCAGGCTCCCTTTTACTAGCAAGAAATTAGGCAGCAGGAAGGGAGAGATGAGGGTATTTCTTCTCTCTGCCTCAGCCTCACAGTTCTGGCAGTAAATTTCAACTACTACATCTCCTGTAGGATAGACTTCCTCTATAGCACCAGATCTCACTGGAAATTCTACTTTCTTCCTCTATCTTTTCATACTGAAGCATGTGTGGCAGATTATCTGAAAAGACAGCTACTAATGATTCATTTCAACCTATATATTCAAGCTGATCCTCCCCTTAAAAAGTAGTATCTAGTTCATCTCCCCTTGAATCTGGACTTGCCTTGTGACTTGCTTTGACCAGAAAAATGTGGCAAATGTGATGCTCTGTCTGTTCTGGGACAAGTCCTTAAGAGGCCCAGCAGCTTCCACTTTGACTTTCCCGGGACCCAGCCACCTAATAAGCGCTCAGGCTAAATTATTAAACAGGGAGAGATCACATGGAAAGAGAGACAAGTCTAGCCCACCACTCACCAGTCCAGCCACCCCAGCACAGAGGTACCAGATGTATGAATGTACCCAACTTGGACCCTCACTCAGCTCCAGTTGAATTTCCCCAGCCAACTCTACCAAGTACAGAGCGGAGATGAGCCATTTCTACCAAGCCCTGCTCAAACTGAATAATCGTGAGCAAATAAATGGTGGTTGGTTTTTTTAAGTCACTAAGTTGTGGGCACCTTGTTACATAGCAATAGAGACCTGAAACTGATGGTAATGGGTCCTCAATGCTGCTTAGTCCCAGATGCCTCGACATCCTTACTAATACCCTTAACCCTGACCTTGGCTCCATGAAGGGTCCACTGGCTTCATTCTCTTCAATTAAACCCTCTTGAGTTCTGTTTTATGTTCTGTTTTGAGCTCTGAGACACTGCCCAACACAAGTAAATAAATGAATAAGACAATCACAGATCCTTGTTGGTACCAGGATGAAAATAAGCAGGCTGCACGATAGGAAATGACAGAACCAACTTCAGGCAGGGTATTCAGAGAAGGCCTTTCTAACTAACTCTGCTTAAGCCAGCTAACATCTGCAGTAAAGAGGCTGAAGGAAATGCAGTGCTAGTGGAAGCAAGGTTGGTGACAAACTCAGCTGAGGAATACACTTCAGGTTCAAGTCACTTTTTCTGGTGTCTCTGTCTTGTGCCACAGAGCTAAGGCTTGCAACTGCTTTCATATCTCTGGGTATATCACTCATTTCATTCATCCCATTAGGCTGAATATTTGAAGTAGAGAAAAGACAAACAAAAAGAATGGGAATGGCTCCCTCCCTGCCATGCTTGCCTCTCATCTCCCAATATACCTGAAAATACAAGTTTGAAGGGTGTGAGCCAGGACTAAAAAATGGGAGGGATGTTAAAAAGGACTTTTACATAAGGTATGAAAACATATTTTTTTCCCACAGTTAGGAGTAATTTGAAATTAAGGCAACATATTTTTATCAATACAATTGGCAAAAATTCTAAAGAGCAATAGCATCTAGTGCTGGTGAGGATGTGACAAAATGGGCTTTTCAATATGTTGCTTGGTGAGAGAAAGAACTGCTATCCTCTCTTTGGTATACAATTTGGCAACATCCTTAAATAAAAAAACATATAACATATCTTTCCCTGGTCCCACTTTTGAGAATCTACTCTAAACACCATATGTAAAGATAGATGTGCAAAGATCTACTTTATTGCAATATTGTTCACAGAGGCAAAAATAAAAAGTAGGAACAACCTGATTATCCATCAATAAGAAAATGGTTCAATAAATTACGGTACTTTCATATTAAGGAATCACACCAGTATTAAAAAGAATGAATTAGATCTATATGTATTGAACTGGAGGGATATCCATAATATATTATTAAGCAGGTATTTTAAAAAGCAAGCATCATGTATAGTATGATCCTAAAGCAAAAGTGACATGTGCACATATATTTGTTTATATTTATAGGAACATGAAGACAGTGTGGAAAAATACATATGCTTTTAACAGGATTACCATAGAGGGGTGAAAATAAATGGAAAAGGATCAACTTTTCTTTACATATTTTTGGACTGTTTCATTTATTGAAATGAGTGTATATCACTTTCATTTTTAATTCTGCTGTCCCCACCCTTCTTTCCACCTCAGGCAACCAGTTCTGATTTACTTCACCTTAGATTAATTTTAACTGTTCTAGAATTTTATATAAATGGATTCATAATTTTTTGTGTCTGGCTTCTTTTGTTCACTGTTGTGCCTGTGAGATTCATCCAGGTTGTTGTATACATTGGTAGTTTATTCCTTTTTCATTGCTAAGTTGTATTCCATTCAAATGGTGTATCACAATTTGTCCATATCCTGCTGATGGACATTTGGGTTGTTTCCAGATTTTGGCTATTGTGAACAAAGCTGCAGTGAACATTCTTGCATGAGAATTTTTTTTTTAATTGAAGTATATTTGATTTACAGTGTGTTAATGTCTGCTGTACAGCAAAGTGATTCAGTTATACATATACATACCTCCTTTTTTATATTCTTTTCCATTGTGGTTTATCAAAGGATACTGAATATAGTTATCTGTTGCACAAGAATTTTGACATAGATTTCCATTTCTCTTGGATAAATACCTAGTATTTGAATTGTTGGGTCAAAGGGTAGATATATGAGGATATATGAACATATTTTACTTTTGGTAATTAAAAAAAGAAAAAAACGGGCTTCTCTGGTGGCGCAGTGGTTGAGAGTCTGCCTGCCGATGCAGGGGACGTGGGTTTGTGCCCTGGTCTGGGAAGATCCCACATGCCGCGGAGCGGCTGGGCCCGTGAGCCATGGCCGCTGAGCCTGCACGTCCGGAGCCTGTGCTCCGCAATGGGAGAGGCCACAACAGTGAGAGGTCCTTGTACCGCAAAAAAAAAAAAAAAAAAAAAAAATGTTGAAGGAAGAGGATGAATCTGTACTTCAAAAAGACAATAATCCTTGCTATCTTTTTCTCCATCCTTCCCCTCCCAACAGGTGTTTGCATCTGTCAGTTCTTAGGCTTCCCAGGCCAGATCAGCTACCCACTACTTTTCAGGATGAATCATCAAAGATGGGGAAATTCTAATGTTATACCTGCCCAACAGGAACTAGGTTTAGATAACGCCCACCAGAAGCCTTAAGACTCAAATGATAATTCAAGAGAACTGCTAACACACAGGAAAAGCGGCTTCTATAGTCAGAAACTTATTGCAAACCAAACAAAACTCATGACACTCCTTTTCTATAATAACAAGTTGTCACCAGAATAGATACTTAGCATGAAAAAGAAGAAACGAGTCAAATCAACACATCAACAAGAGTAGCAGAAGTAACCCTACTGCAAGGGAGGGTTTACAAACAAATTGTGAACCAAACCTTGGCAACTTTCCAAACTTAAAATGAAAGTCCAAGATGCTATAAAAATCCAGTCAATACCATGAAGACCTATTCTAGGAAGGATTGGCTGGAATAAACATATTTTTTAAGTGTTAAAAAAAGGGGTACTGCCACACTGTCAATGACAGATTTTAGCACCCTTTTTCTCAGAACCGGCCTTGAGTCTTAACCCATAAGAGGGTCACAGTTTCAGTATATCCTCCAGGATACAGCTGTTTAGACCAGGGATGGACCTCAGACAGTTCAAGTTTGGATTCGAAGTGCCATGGGAAGCCAATAAAGTATTTTGTGCAAGTAGTAACATGGTCTGATTTATGATTCAAAAAGATCTTGGAAGAATAAATTAGCAAGCATTTGCAGTAGTTCAGATGAGAAATGATTATGGTTGACGATGGCAGTGGAGAAGGAGAGAAGTCCTAAGCAGCCCCTCAACATCTACAAGCCAGGGAGAGGAACAAAGGGTTTGTGAAGGAGTCGACATGTAGACCTAAACGACTGTGGGGTCATGAAAGCTAAGAGAGGGAGTTTTTGAGAAGGAAGAAGTGATCAACTGTGGCTTCAGAAGTAATGACGAGGAGCCTGTTTGTGAAGAAGACAGCCTTCTGTTAAAGGGAGCAGAGAAACGGGGCAGTAGCAGGAAGAAGATAAAGTGACAAGGAAGTGACTAAAGCATGTTTGTAGCTTCTTTTGCACTGCAGATAGAAATCTAAAAGGCCAGGTTCTTAACTTGCCATAGAAGTCCGTCCGTAGCATAACTACTTTTATCAGTCAGGTTCCCAGTAGCAGACACTGGCACACTCAGAGTTTAGCTGAAGAGAACACCGCAATGGGACAATTTACAGCCGTGCAGGCAGGGTGAGGAAACACATCATTTGGGGAAGCACCCAGGTGTTAGCTTCAGGGTGAAAACATTGCCACACAAAGCCTGAAGAGAAAAGGGAAGGAAACTTAGAGCTGGAGCCATGGAAGGGGGGGCCACCTGACACCAGCAGTGGCCACAGAGGGCCAGAACCCTGTTGCTTAAGCAGGAAGGAAGGAGAAAGAAATATCTCTCCCCCTGTTTTCTGATCCACCCTCACAACATTGAACCCAACTGGAAACCAGAAGCCATGAGAATGCAGATGATGTACTCCACAGAGGTCAGGAGGGCACAGAGAAAGGCAGAGAAATCCCTGGGAAGTTGATTGAGCAGCTGATTCACCAGCACACCCTTGCTCACCTCCCCAGCTCATCTCTGACCAGTTTTCCTCCCCTCACCCCCACACTGAGCCTTCTTTCACATTCAGGAACATGCCGAGCTGCATGCTACCTTGGGCCTGGGTACAGTCTGTTCTTTCTATCTGGAATACTCTTCCTCTCTCCGCCTTGTTAGCTCAAAATTATCTTTCCACCTTCACTTTAGATGTCACTTTCCCAGAGAGGCCTTTCGCTGCCCTTGTCCCTATCCCATCTTCAGGAAACATCACTGTTACATTCTCTCATAGCACCCTGTTCTTTTTCTTCTACAGCATTCTTCATCGTGTGCAATGATAGCTTTACCGCAGCGTTATTTGTTTAACATCCACCTACTCCCTCAGACTAAACATCATGAGAACAGGACTTTGTGTGTTTTCACAGGATGATTTTGGCAATGGGGTAAATGCCCAAACACATATTTATTTAAAGACTTAACGAACCTGTTATAATACCCTCTCCACCTCACCCATGATCTCTGAACACAAACGGTTTAGCAGTGATAACAGATCTTATTTAATCCGTCCTTGTTACATGTCAATCAGTGTGCTAGAAATTTAATGTATGTCATCTCATTCACCGCCGACAACAAAGTCCTCAGAGTCAGGGACTCTTTTCAGCCCCATTTACCCAGAAAGGGCGCCAAGGCATGAGAGGTCAAGGAATTCAGTCAAGGTCACACAGCTATGGGTTGTGAACCAAATCCCACTGATATCACAGCTGGTGCTCTGACCTTCCTCCCCCCACCACCCCCATTATACTGCCTCATTAAACATCTCCCTCTGGTTTTTGCTTGTTTGTTTATAAGTCTATCTTCCATATTAGACTATAAGCCCCTTGGGTAACAACAGGTTTTAGTCAACTATTTAACCCCACTGCACATTGCAGATGCTCTATAAACACTGAACGTCAACTCTTTCCTACCAGAAAAGCACGTCTTGCGCTGACTGACCTCTCCCCTCACCTCCAGTCTTTACCCACATTCATTCTGTTTATTAAAGAACAGTGGTCTCTCAGTCAGACTCTTTTGATGTCCACTGCAGTGAGCTCTTCCACTACAGCACAATTCTTTTAATGAACTGATGAAGAGTTCAAGGACCAGCAAAGCCTCCTGTGAACTCTGAACACCTGGGGGCTTTCCCAGGACGCTTGCCCTTATGCAGAAAGACCCTGCCTCAGAAACCAGCCAGCCCATCCTTTCTGACATCCACCCAGTTCAGCCCTGAATCTCACTTGACAAAGCAGGATCAGTTCCCACAGTCACAGGCTGCCTAGTTGCTTCACTGACGGCAACTTGGATTCCTGTGAATAGAGCTTTCAGAGGCCCAGCCACTGGGAGCAGCACATCTACTCTGGGCTCCCCTGTGGTCAGGGGACAGAAGGAGAGAGAGCATTCCAGGAGGCAGAAAAATGATTCCAAGAGCACTTCTGCCTCCATCTCACCTACTGCCAGCACCTGCGCATTCTTGCAGAAGGAGTTGGAATGTGTTAGCCCTTTAGAGAACTTACCAGGCTCTCTGAGTAGGTCCACCCAAGCCCTCTAACAGCCCTGAAAGGAGACTGAATTTCAGCCAAGAAGAGCCCAACTGTCAGCAGAACAGAGAGTTAGGGAGGGCATGCCCTCCTACCAGCTTACCTGCTGCACGGTGCTGCGGCTCCACTTAACTCCTTACTTCTTCATCGCTTCTTTTTCTTTTCAATTATCCCCATGGCACTCTTTTCTCTTTTGCTCTCCACAACCCAACTTCTGTGTGATGTGGACCAAAAAAAAAAGTCAGAGCTAGAAAGAAACTTGTGTCATCTAACCCAAGGCATCCCAAGCCCTGGCAAAATCACTTAAGAGGTTTTTTAAAATACAGATCTCTAGACCCTACCTTAGACCTGCAGTAGTAAATAACTATTGCTTTCGTCTGTCGAGGCATGGCTTTCTTCAGCGTTTCTTCAGAGAACTTTTCTTTCCCCAGTCTACATGGTTCTCCTAGGACTAGCAATTCCATGATGCATGGCCCCAAGATAGGTACATGATCCAAACTGGGCTAATCAGTCATTCCCAGTGCTATCAGACTCAGTGGAGGAAAGATTAAAGTGTCCCTTTCCCACTGGTTGCCTAAGCGAAAAAAATGCAACCCACTCTCCACACAGTAGTAGCCCTATTTCCTGCCAACTAGAAGAAACTTATCTGCAATGAAGGAAAATGAAAATCAGAGAGAGTTCTGACCATATCTGCTAAGTTCCCGAGGCAAATTCTATCTCCGAACTCCTCTGTCTCCTGGGTCAACAAATTCTCTTGCTTTGCTTAAGCTAGTTTTGAGAGTTTCTGTCATCTGTGACCGAAAGTATAGGGATTAATACATCTACTGAGTCAATAACTCCAAGGTTAGGAAAGAGAATCTGAAATTTTGAAAGATGTGCAGGGATTTCTGATGTATGGCTAGGTTTAGGATATTCTGATAGACCAACCCCTCAGCTTATAAGGATAAAAGCTGAGATCCACATAAGGGATTTGATAATAACGATGAGGTAGAATTTAGTGAGCACTTACTACATGCAGGACTCAATGTGAAATGAGTTATATGTATTACTTCATTCAATCCTCAGCACATCACTTTGAATTTAGTATGTTTACCATATCTATTTGCTTGTTTACTGTGTCTGTTTTATCTACAATTATACATCTACCACCTTACCACCTAGCACAGTGCCTGCAACATAGTAGGAGCTCACTAAATACTTGCAATATTGAATAAATTCTACAGATTAATACAATTACTAGCAGCAGCAGTAGTAGTAGCAGCAAGGTTACTAACATTTACTGAGTGTTTATTTTGTGTTAGATTCTATTCTAAGTTCTTTTTAAACATTAGCTTAATTGTCTGAAAAAGCTTTTAAGGTAGGTTTCTGTTATCCCCATTATGATAAGAAAACTGAGTCACGGAGATGTCAAATAATTTCCCCAAGGTCACATAGCTAGTAAGCAGCAACACTAAGATTCAAACCCAGGCAATCTGGCTCCAGCGTCCCTGTTCACAACCACTATGCTATATTCGTTTAATTAACTTATTCAGAATGACCAAGCTACTGAATAGCAGATACAGAATTTGGGCCTAGGTTTGTCTGAGTCCAAAATCTGCACTTTTTAACCACTACTTTATACTTCCTGCCTGTGGCTAATTGTCTGACAGTTCATGGTAGTCCACATAAATGGTCCTGGGGTCGTGCAATATACAATCTGCATAGCTCTTGTGGCGACCCACATAATATGATTCGAAACCAAGTATCCTGACTTCTAGAGAGAAATAGTTAGGTGTGATCAAAAACAGCCCTCGCTGGGCCAAATACTGAAACCAAGGTACAACTGTTTGCCTCTTGTGTCAATTTGGATACTGCAAGAAGCAAAAGCCAAGATGGAATTAGAAGTATAAGAGATTTATTGAAGGATAAATGGAAGAAGGAACAGGAGTATGTGGGAAGAGTTTCAGACTACAAGGAAGTTCTGTCAAGAGAGAAAGGAGACGGAAGATTGGGTTTGGAAGAGAATCTGTCCAGTTGCAGCAAAGCTCCGAGGAAATGTGGGCCAGGTCAGTGGGGAGCCCAAGGCAATGCTGGCCCAGCAGAGGAGTCCTGCTTTGGGCAGAAACAGCCTCACTCCAGAACACCTTGCTCAGTCATTGCTTGGGAGCAGCCCAGTGACAGCACAGCCTTGGCATAAATGCTGTGGCTGATCCCCAAGAAGTGGCTGTCGGAGCTGCTGGTCATCCACACTCCTCTCAACTGGTTCTCTTAAAGATAGATCTGGCCGGAGCCTTCCCATGGCTGCCACAGCCCTGTACTAGGAATCAAACTCCTCTGGAGGAAACACCAAGGAGCCAGTCATAGGAGAGAAGCAGTGTTTACAATTGCTCCTGGCACATAAATAACACTGCTGAGTACATGTGCTTTCAAACCTTGTGTTGGTTTGGCCTTACTAAAAGCCCACTTAGTGAAAAATATGTTTTCCTGAAGAGGGGTAGGTGGGACTTTTTCTTGTTTATTTTTCTGTGGACACATTTAAATTGCCACAAAGAAGTTACTATGGAAACTGCTCCCAAACTTGCAAGATAAAGGGTAAAAATGGAACACTTTGTTAAAATGCAAATGATTAGTCTTTAGAGACCAGAGGACTTTTTAACAAACTCTCCTTGTCTGGCTCTTCTGAGTCCATTAAGGGCTCTCTTAAATCAAAGGCAGACAGGCAGGTTTTTTGTGTTATATTCTAGATGGCATTGGTCAACTGTGAAAACACCACAGGTGACGACTCTGGAATAAATCTAGACACTTTCAAACTTGTTGGATCAGGCAAAGTAGATAACAGTATTGTACTCTCTGGGTAACTCTGGTGAAGCTGACTATGAATTACTATGAATGTGCAAACAGGCCGAGGGCAGGGAAGGTGGTTATTTTTATGCCAGGCTTATTCTGCTGGTGTACCCTGAACCCGCTTGTTTGAAAGTTAACTTGCTGAGCTCTTATTTATGGGAAGCAGTTTCCCTTTCTTATCTCCCCAGGCCACATTCCACCCTTTGAATCTTGAGCTGGACAGTCCTTTCAACACGAAACACAAACTTCTCATTCGAAAGGCCCATTTCTCTGCCTATCTCTTTACCTGCCCCTCCCCACCCACTCTCCAACTCACTTTACTTCTGTCTGCCTGAGCAATCCTATCTTGACAAAGCTCTCAGATAGCTTTGTCCTGATTTCTGCTTTTTGTACTTTTCTGCCTGGCAATTCTTTCAACTTGCTTGTCTTGTTGAAATCCCGGAAGTCTTACTGAAACCCTTTTTCAGAGCTGCTTCCAGTTATTAAGTGGATGCAATATGAAGGGGTGATTTGACCTGAAGAACTAACTAAGGGGTCACATGTTCTAGATTCTTGATTTGAGATCATTGTTACCTAGCTTCATAACTAGCAGCAATCAATTTCAGGTGTCCTTTGTGAATCAGTCATCATCTGTTCCCTTCACCAGGAATTCTTTTCTTGCAGTTGTTTGTTTGTTTTTTGCCAGCTCCTTTTTATCATTCAAGTTTCAGCTTAAATAAAATGTCATCAGGGGAATTCCCTGGTGGTCCAGTGGTTATGACTCCAGGCTTCCACTGCAGAGGGCACGGGTTCAATCCCAGGTTGGGGAACTAAGATCCTTCATGCCAAAAAAAAAAGTCCTCAAAGAGGCCCTAAATACTCCCTAATGTTATTTTCCTCTAACATCATTCTTCATAACATTATCTTCTGTTTTCTTCAAGCACTTTCTATCTGCAATTATCGTAAATGTTCCCTTGATTACTATGTTTTCCTCCAAAGGACCTTTAAGATCCAAGAGAGCTGAGGCCTTGTCTGTCTTCTTCCCAGCTGTATTCCCCACTCCTGGCACACAGAAAATGCTCTGTAAAAATTTGTATAATGAAAAAAACTATAAAATTTAAGCAGTTGGACCAAATGAACTTTAAGGTTGCTTGTGGCTTTAACATGAACACTGTCAAAAATGAGTAAGTTAAAAATAAAATGACAACAACCATTTAAATAAAACAATGAATGCAGCGTGGATGTATACTTACGCTTTAAGAATATACAGCTGCCAAGTTCTTGGGCCTGTCATAGTGTTGTACTGCTGTTTTTATACAGTTTCCCAGGGAGTATGAACTGAATTTCTGAGCTTTATAATACAGTATTTAACAAGGATATCAAGTAGCTGTCTAAATATAAGAGCCCCGTATCACAGAATTAGAGTGGGATAGGTTTTAAAATACAATCTCTTCAATTTACAAGGATGTAAACTAAAGCCCTGGGAAGGAAGTATATTTGGACATTTGGAACCAAATTCAGCGTTGCTTCTGTCAGTGAGGAATACATATACCAATCACACTTCCTTATATGTAATCATTATTCATAACATAATAATGCTTTATATTGGAAAAACAAGTTTGTGTGACGAGATTCTATACCGGTGGTTCTGAAATGTGAGCATGGAGGATTTGTTAAGGCACAGACTGCCGACCTCACCCCTAAAGTTTCCGGTTCTGTGGGTCGGGGGCTGGGGAGGGTGCGGAGAATCCCGAGAGTTTAAGAGGAGCCCTACTAATCTTACCTCAGGAACTCTCTCAGCTTAACTGGCCCGCTTGGCGCGCTGAAAGAACTACAAGTCCCAGCGTGCCCCGCGCGCAGCGGGAGGAAAGTCGAGCACTTCCGCTCCACGCAGAGCCTCTGTCCCCGCGTCTCGACGTGTCACTGGCGGCGCCGCGGCTGTGGCACGATAAGGCGCTGACTGGGGGAGTTTGAGGCGGCGGCGACCCCGGCCTGGATCTGTCCCGGCGTGGAAGGGTTCTGGGGTCCGTGGGGAACAGGAAAGGGAGGTGGCGGCTCAGCCCGCTCGGGGCACGATGTTGAACATGTGGAAGGTGCGGGAGCTGGTGGACAAAGCGTGAGTATCTGGGGTCAGTTGTGGCCGAGGCCCACGCGGGGGAGGGGCGGGGGGAAAGGGGAGCCGGGTCTGCGCGCGGGGCCTCCCGCGTCACGCCCCCCGTGTCGGCCGGCCCCATCATGGCGGCGTCCGGCTGTCTCCTCGGCCCCGGGCCGCGTCCCGAACCGCCAGTCTGGGAAGGGACCCTTCCTCGTTTGAAACATCCTCTTAGCCCCCTTCTCTCCTATGCAGGCCGTCCTCACCCTGCCCTTACCCCCACCCTTCTAGACACAGACACTTTGGTCGGGGAGGGGGCGGGGTTGTCTAGAGATGGGTCAGTGCCCTGGCCGGAGAGCTGTCTTGGCCCCAGGCTTGGGGCTTTGACTCCTGGGCAGCAGCGAAAGCTTGTGGGTGGAGGACTCACTTCACTGGCTCTCTGTGCACCTCAGAGTGTGGTGTAGAGACCTTAGGCCTGGTCGGGAGGTGTCCTTTACCTTGCTGGGTTTCTTTTAATTCCTAATGAACCTGAAGTGTTGGAGTGGGTGGTAGGTGTAACAAGTGGCCACTGTGGTCAGACTGAAGTTACTCAAGAGGAGACTCATCCTTCGCTTTTCTAACATCAGTGAGAGTAGATCACCACGTAGCTTACTGTGATTCTTTTCCTCTGTTTCCTTTTCCACTACACTTCATTTTTGGAGGGCCACTTGTTCCATTTGGTTTAATTAAGAAGTCATTGAATTAACAAGAAATTTCCCCTAAAGAAGGAAACAACCCAGGTTTATATCCTGTTGATCTACTTTTAACTTCCCTGACAGGTAAAAAGACTAATATATAGTTGGTTTTCTTTAAGATTTAAGTCGTAACTTTAGTATCTTACACTTAAATTGAGTGTATCAGATATAACAGTGGTTAAGTAAGGTCTGCTAGGCCAGCAGGAAATAAAGTTTAAGAATTTTCCCCTTCCTCTCGGGTTTTAGTGATGATACAACGTGTGGTGACAAAAACATTTCATTTGTGCCACTCGCCCAACCTAAAATCAGGAACTGTAGATGGCAAATTCTTGAGGCTTTCTTGACCCCAGAAAAAATAATTCATTAAGAGATACAAACTACTAGGTATAAAATAAATTAGATCCAAGGATGTAATGTACAGCACAGGGAATATAGCCAATATTTTATAGTAACTTTCAACAGAGTATAATATATGAAAATATCTAATTGCTGTTGTACACCCGAAGCTAATATTATAAATCAAGTATACTTCAATAAGAAAAAAATTCACAGTGGCTTGGGTAATACATCAGATAGAATTTAGAGTCTGACCATATTTTCAAGTTTTCTGTGCTACCAAGAAGGCAGTAGAGTGCCTAAGGAGCACAGGTTTGTGAACCTGCAGAGCTGGATTCAAGCTCTGTAACCTTGGCAGATTACTTAACCTTGAAGTGCCCCAGTTTTCTCAGGTGCAGTATGAAAATAATGATAGATACTTAGAGTGTTGTTGTGAGAATTAAGGGCTAAGGACTTAGATAGCATATAAAGCCCTTAATACAGTAGGTTTAGATCAGTATGCTTTTGATAACTATAGCAGATGTTCTGCATCAAGAGTAAGATTAAACTTCATTAAGAGAGAAGCTCCATGTTTGGAAAGTGATTTGGTGATTTTGCTTTATCAACTATTTATTTGACCGTTAAGTTCTCAGTCCTTTATTTTAGGTTTGTTTTGCTATTTATATAACCTTTGCTTTCCAAAGGTAAAATAAAATCAGGTTGCCTTTTTTTTTCAGATCCAGGTTCGTTGGTTTTTTAATATTTGGTGTAAGTCTAAGATACCAGCTTAAATAGTCTTTAAAAATCCAAAAGCCTCTACAAAACTATCTCTTTATTTCTTAGCCAGAGGACAGTGGAAGAAAAACCACTAAAAAAACACGTTCTTATCTTAGGGGACTAAATCTGTAGTACTCAAAAATTTGAAGAGACTGTACATTTTTTAGGAGACAAATCAAGGCAATATTTCTGCTTTAATTGTTCATTTCATATTGTTTTTAACACCTTTGTTACTAATTTTCAAGTGCTTCAGGTTAAATTTGTCACATAAATAGTTAGCAAGTCAATCTAATGGAAGAGCTGCTGTTGAAAAATAACTTCTCTCTTCCTTTTTACTACCCAATTTAGAAAGGAGACTTGAACCAAGTTATTCAAGAACATGTAAGAACGTTGCCACCAAGGACTTTTTAAAGATGTCGTGGGTGTCTGACACATGATATTAGGATTACAACATGAGGTTATTTTGCTGATGAATACTCAGAATTTAATTTTCATCTTTCACTGGCAGGAGAGAAGAAATTGTTCCCCCCAAATGAAAGCATTTTACAGAACCAGTACCTGTGGCACTGTGTGCATTTAGACTCTTCACCTTAAATTGCCATAATGAAGGTGAAGCAGATCCACAGAACCGCTGTTCTGATTATCAAGGGGGTAAGGTGATGAGGAAACTTGCAAATGAGGAAACAATGAAGTGACTAAGGACTGCTCTGAGAGCTTTGTTGAATAGAAATGAGGCTTTAGGGCTTCCCTGGTGGCGCAGTGGTTGAGAGTCCGCCTGCCGATGCAGGGGACACGGGTTCGTGCCCCGGTCCGGGAAGATCCCACATGCCGCGGAGCGGCTGGGCCTGTGAGCCATGGCCGCTGAGTCTGTGCGTCCGCAGCCTGTGCTCCGCAACGGGAGAGGCCACAACAGTGAGAGGCCCGCGTACTGCAAAAAAAAAAAAAAAAAAAAAAAGAAATGAGGCTTTATATGATAGAGCACTGGCTAGAGGTTTAGGAGACCTGGGTTCAGATTCTGATACTGCCTTTTAAATTAGCCGTATGTCTGATCTGAGGCAGACTCATATGACTCTCTAGACCTTGGATTCCTTATCTTTAAATTGATGGGATTGGGCTAGAGTAAGACTTTTGCCAACAATATGCCAGTATGCCAACTGGCATATTGGAGGCATGAATTTCTATCAGGAGGCAAAGAAACAGAGCAGATATTTCATAAGAGCAGATAAATTTTAGGAAGTCATTATCCTCCAGAGACAGTTTCAGCTGAAAAAGGAATTTTGTTTAAATGTGGCAATCAATAAATGTTATATTTAAATGCTTTATGCAGTAAATAAGTGCAACCCATGACTCTGGAAAATTAGGACTTTCATTTAGCATATATCCCTACTTAATAAGGTTTACTTCAGAAAGAAAAATGTGGTCTTTCAAAATGTGTCCTCTGGAGCTACTGTTAGATCCAGCATGGTGGCAGTTCTTAAGTATAATGATATATTTAAAATACTGGCTTTTGAGATTTTATGGAAGGTTGGGGAGGTATTTTCCACAATTGTTGCACCTGCTGGTGGTATTAAATGGCTCTGTTTTGCAGAACATTGTGGAACTGAGGAAAAGCAGATAAAACCATAGGCCAGCCAGAGCTTGGAGTGCCAGTTTCCTCCCACTTGTACTCGAGTTGCATTAAAGAGAGCTGTGGCAGGAGAGGATAAGTGGCACCACTCCCACCAACTGGGAAAAGCTTGACCATTGTCATCCTTTGACCTGCCTCCCTTTATTTGAGGCTGTAATAAAATTGAACACTTTTATATTTTGTTATCCTGTTTATCGTATAAATTGAAAGTTGCTACAGTTCTGTTGTCTTTTTTCTTCAAATTTTGGAAATGCAGTGAAGGTAACCTGGTAGTAGTCAATCAAACTGCTACGTACTGCTCAAGCCCAGCCAATTCTTCTCTTTCATGCAGGGAGTAGTATTAACAGTAAATCTATTTCATCAGTGGCCCCTATTTTTTTTTAATGATAGTGATTCAAACAGGGCTGGCCAAGGTCCTAAGGCAACTGCTATAGATACTCCATTTTAAGTTATTCTCTTAAGCATACCTTGCATTTTTTTTCCCCATAAGTTGATTTTTTTGGTGTTATTTGCATTTTAGTTTCTAAATGGTCACATAATGTAATAGAACTGTGGAAACTACTGATCTAGTCTAGCTGACTCCAGAGGGAGAACCCTTTGCTTTTATAGAAAATATTTCATTCAGTTATTTCAACAGATAATACATTTATTATTTCTTGGAATAGTACTGTATTTTCTGAACTTGAAAAATACAATACCTGCCTTCAAGAAATTTGCCACTGCAAATTGGTGCACTTGAACTTATCATTGGTTTTCCACTTCAGTCCTCGGATGTGTTCCCCCTATTTCCCTATCTTACCAGTAAATCTCTGTTCAGTTTGCTTCTTAGAACTTGAAAACAAAGGTGATTTTCAGCTTTCTAGTTTCCCCCTATCAACTTTTCTTTAAACCAGTTGTTATTGCTGAAACAGTAAATTCATTATCCTTCCTTCCTCTCTTCTAGTAACTGGACACAAGTAGATATTAAGAATTTAATTGCAAAGAAAGATGATTTTATCTTTGCCAGCATTTCTTAGGAGTGATTTTCTGTAGTTCAAATTAGTCTGTTTAGTACCATTGCCAAGGTGCTTTTAAAAAGCTCTTAGCTGCCTCTTACATTTTCCTGTGCCCTTCCTGTTTTCAAGTAGTTTTTCATTTGTTTACTATGCATCCACTCAAAGTATTTGGCCTTTTTAATTTTAAGTACCACTTAATAGTACTCACTCCTAGGTTTTACAGTATGACTCCACAGTTGAACCTTTTTCTATGCTCTTGTATTATTTTCTTACTTATTTCCAATGTTTATTTAATATTTCCTTTAAGAAAAAAAGAGTATAGGCAGCTTAAATAACTTTTTTTAGTCTTGAAGAAATTTTATTGTTTTATCTTTAATATTTAGATCTGTCTGGTTGGAATTTACTTTTTGGCTTTGATTATGGAAGATTTCAAATATATCCAAAACTGGAGGGACTGTTGTAATGAACCTATGTGTACACAGACCTAATTTCAACAGTCTGACTAGTCTTGCTTTATCTGTGCCTCTGCCTCCCACCCCCACTCCGTATTATTTTGAAGCAAATTCCTGACACTGTATCATTTCATCTATAAGTATATCAATCTACAAAAAGTAAAGGGTCAACTTTTTTTTATCATAACCATAATACCATTATCACACCTTTTAAAAAGGCTGATTACTTAATATCAAATGCCCAGTCAGCATTTGTTTCTCATTTGCCTCATGATTCCTCTTTGATGTTTCTGAGTTGGTGGGTATATCTCTTGATTCTTTTAATGTGTAGGCTCAATCTCTGTCTTCTTTTTTTCCCTCTTAAGGTTTACGTGTTAAAGAAACTGAGTTTTTTGTACTTTCCTCAGTTTGGTTTTTGCTAATTGGATCCCATAGGGTTGTTTAAGTGTTTTTCTAACCTCTGTATTTCCTGCAATTTGGTAATTTTATCTACTCACTTGATAAATTCAAGTTCCAATTTGGGGGGCAGCAAGACTACTTCATAGATTCAAAGTACATTTTTAGTACTTGTAATGGGTCTTATGTATAAAGATGTAGCTCTCTTTAGTCTCAGCTGACATTACTTAACATTCTGGGACAATGTATTTAACTGTTTATTCTTTTTTTTTCCTAACGTGTCACTGCATATGAGCTTTCATTGTTTAGTCTAATTATGTGAATGTGTGCATATATGTATATTTTTTAAATATATTTATTTATTTATTTTTGGCTGAATTGGGGCTTTGTTGCTGCACGCGGGCTTCTCATTGCAGTGGATTCTCATATTGCAGAGCACGGGATCTAGACGCGCGAGCTTCAGTAGTTGTGGCACACAGGCTCAGTAGTTGTGGCTTCTGGGCTCTAGAGTGCAGGCTTAGGAGTTGTGGCACTGGGGCTTAGTTGTTCCGCGGCATGTGGAATCTTCTCGGACCAGGGCTTGAACCCGTGTGGCCCGCATTGGCAGGGGGGTTCTTTTTTTTTTTCCTGACTGGTGACAATGTTCTTTATTTTTTTCCTTCTTTTCTACTAATTTTTTTTTTTTTTTGCGGTACGCGGGCCTCTCACTGTTGTGGCCTCTCCCATTGCAGAGCACAGGCTCCGGATGCGCAGGCTCAGCGGCCATGGCTCACAGGCCCAGCCACTCTGCGGCATGTGGGATCCTCCCAGACTGGGCACGAACCCGTGTCCCCTGCATCGGCAGGAGGACTCTCTACCACTGCGCCACCAGGGAAGCCCTCTACTAATTTTTTTTTTAAACATCTTTATTGGAGTATAATTGCTTTGCAATGGTGTGTTAGTTTCTGCTTTATAACAAAGTGAATCACCTATACATATATCCCCATATCTCCTCCCTCTTGCGTCTCCCTCCCACCCTCCCTATACCACCCCTCTAGGTGGTCACAAAGTGCCCAGCTGATCTCCCTGTGCTATGCAGCTGCTTTCCACTAGCTATCTGTTTTACATTTGGTAGTATTTGTAAGTCCATGCCACTCTCTCACTTTGTCCCAGCTTCCCCTTCCCTCTCCCCGTGTCCTCAAGTCCATCCTCAACGTCTGCGTCTTTATTCCTGTCCTGCCTCTGGGTTCTTCATTACCTTTTTTTTCTTAGATTCCATATATATGTGTTAGCATACGGTATTTGTTTTTCTCTTCCTGACTGACTGCACTCCGTATGACAGACTTTAGGTCCATCCACCTCACTACAAAAAACTCAATTTTGTTTCTTTTTATGGCTGAGTAATATTCCATTGTATATATGTGCCATATCTTTTTTATCCATTCATCTGTCGATGGACACTTAGGTTACTTCCATGTCCTGGCTGTTGTAAACAGAGCTGCAATGAACATTGTGGTACATGACTCTTTTTGAATTATGGTTTTCTCAGGGTATATGCCCAGTAGTGGGATTGCTGGGTCCTATGGTAGTTCTATTATTAGTTTTTTGAGGAACCTCCATACTGTTCTCCATAGTGGCTGTATCAATTTACATTCCCACCAACAGTGCAGGATGGTTCCCTTTTCTCCACACCCTCTCCAGCATTTATTGTTTCTAGATTTTTTGATGATGGCCATTCTGACTGGTGTGAGGTGATACCTCATTGTAGTTTTGATTTGTATTTCTCTAACGATTAGCGATATTGAGCATTCTTTCATATGTTTGTTGGCAATCTGTACATCTGCTTTGGAGAAATGTCTGTTTGGCTCTTCTGCCCATTTTTGGATTGGGTTGGTTGTTTTTTTTGACATTGAACTGCATGAGCTGCTTGTAAATTTTAGAGATTAATCCTTTGTCAGTTGCTTCATTTCCAAATATTTTCTCCCATTCTGAGAGTTGTCTTTTCGTCTTGTTTATGTTTTCCTCTGTTGTGCAAAAGCTTTCATTAGGTTCCATTTGTTTATTTTTGGTTATATTTCCATTTCTCTAGGAGGTGGGTCAGAAAGGATCTTGCCGTGATTTATGTCATAGAGTGTTCTGCCTATGTTTTCCTCTAAGAGTTTGATAGTGTCTGGCCTTACATTTAGTCTTTAATCCATTTTGAGTTTACTATTGTGTATGGTACTAGGGAGTGTTCTTATTTCATTCTTTTACATGTAGCTGTCCAGTTTTCCCAGCACCACTTATTGAAGACGCTTTTAGTGCATTATATGTTCTTGCGTCCTTTATCAAAAATAAGGTGACTATATGTGTGTGAGTTTATCTTTGGGCTTTCTGTCCTGTTCCATTGATCTATATTTCTGTTTTTGTGCCAGTACCATACTGTCTTGATTACTGTAGCTTTGTAGTATAGTCTGAAGTCAAGGAGTCTGATTCCTCCAGCTCCGTTTTTCTTTCTCAAGATTGCTTTGACTATTCGGAGTCTTTTGTGTTTCCATACAAATTATGAAAGTTTTTGTTCTAGTTCTGTGAAAAATACCAGTGGTAGTTTGATGGGGATTGCATTGAATCTGTAGATTGCTTTGGGTAGTATAGTCATTTTCACAATGTTGATTCTTTCAATCCAAGAACATGGTATATCTTTCCATCTGTTTGTATCATCTTTAATTTCTTTCATCAGTGTCTTATAATTTTCTGCATACAGGTCTTTTGTCTCCCTAGGTCAGTTTATTCCTAGGTATCTTATTCTTTTTGTTGCAGTGGTAAATGGGAGTGTTTCCTTGATATCTCTTTCAGATTTTTCATCATTAGAGTACAGGAATGCAAGAGATTTCTGTGCATTAATTTTGTATCCTGCTACTTTCCCAAATTCACTGATTAGCTCCAGTAGTTTTCTGGTAGCATCTTTAGGATTCTCTATGTATAGTATCATGTCATCTGCAAACAGTGACAGCCTTACTTTTTCCTTTCTGCTTGGGATTCCTTTTATTTCCTTTTCTTCTCTGATTGCTGTGCCTAAAACTTCCAAAACTACGTTGTATTATAGTAGTGAGAGTGGATAACCTTTTCTTGTTCCTGATCTTAGTGGAAATGGTTTCAGTTTTTCACCATTGAGAATGATGTTGGCGTGAGTTTGTCTTATATGGTCTTTAATATGTTGAGGAAAATTCCCTCTATGCCTACTTTCTGGAGGGTTTTTATCATAAATGGGTGTTGAATTTTGTTACAAGCTTTTTCTGCAGCTATTGAGATGATCATATGGTTTTTCTCCTTCAATTTGTTAATATGGTGTATCACATTGACTGATTTGCGTATATTGAAGAATCCTTGCATTTCTGGGATAAACCCCACTTGATCATGATATATGATCCTTTTAATGTGCTGCTGGATTCTCTTTCTCAGTATTTTATTGAGGTTTTTTGCATCTATGTTAATCAGTGATATTGGCCTGTAGTTTTCTTTCTTTGTGACATCTTTGTCTGGTTTTGGTATCAGGATGATGGTGACCTCACAGAATGAGTTTGGGAGTGTTCCTCCCTCTGCTACATTTTGGAAGAGTTTGAGAGTGATACATGTTAGCTCTTCTCTGAATGTTTGATATAATTTGCCTGTGAAGCCATCTGGTCCTGGGCTTTTGTTAGTTGCAAGATTTTTAATCAGAGTCTTGATTTCAGTGCTTGTGATTGGTCTGTTTGTATTTTCTATTTCTTCCTGGTTCTGTCTTGGAAGGTTGTGCTTTTGTAAGAATTTGTCCATTTCAGGTTGTCCATTTTATTGGCATAGTTGCTTGTAGTAATCTCTCATGATCCTTTGTATTTCTGCAGTGTCAGTTGTTACTTCTCCTTTTACATTTCTAATTCTATTGATTTGAGTCTTTTTCCTGTTTTTCTTGATGAGTCTGGCTAATGGTTTATCAATTTTGTTTATCTTCTCAAAGAACCGGCTTTTAGTTTTGTTGATCTTTGCTATTGCTTCTTTCATTTCTTTTTCATTTTTATTTCTGATCTGATCTTTATGATTTCTTTCCTTCTGCTAACTTTGGGTTTTTTTACTTTTTCTTTCTCTAATTGCTTTAGGGGTAAGGTTATTTGAGATGTTTCTTGTTTCTTGAGGAAGGATGTATTGATATAAACTTCCCTCTTTGTACTGCATTTGCTGCATCCAATAGATTTTGGGTCGTTGTGTTCTCGTTATCATTTATTTCTAGGTATTTTTTGATTTCCTCTTTGATTTCTTCAGTGATCTCTTGGTTATTAAGTAGTGTATTGTTTAGCCTCCATATATTTGTATTTTTTACAGGTATTTTCCTGTAATTGATATTTAGTCTCATAGCATTGTGGTCAGAAAAGATAATTGATACCAGCATAGTTTTCTAAAATTTACCAAGGCTTGATTTGTGACCCAGGATATGATCTATCCTGGAGAATGTTCCACGAGCACTTGAGAAGAAAGTGTATTCTCTTGTTTTTGGATGGAATGTCCTATACACATCAAATAAGTCCATCTTGTTTAATGTATCATTTAAAGCTTGTGTTTCCTTATTTATTTTCATTTTGGATGATCTGTCCATTGGTGAAAGTGGGGTGTTAAAGTCCCCTACTATGATTGTGTTACTGTCGATTTCCCCTTTTATGGCTGTTAGTATTTGCCTTATGTATTGAGGTGCTCCTATGTTGGGTGCATAAATATTTACAATTGTTATATCTTCTTCTTGGATCGATCCCTTGATCATTATGTAGTGTCCTTCTTTGTCTCTTCTAATAGTCTTTATTTTAAAGTCTATTTTGTCTGATATGAGAATTGCTACTGCAGCTTTCTTCTGATTTCCATTTGCATGGAATATCTTTTTGCATCCCCTTACTTTCAGTCTGTATGTGTCTCTAGGTCTGAAGTGGGTCTCTTGTAGACGGCATATATACGGGTCTTGTTTTTGTATCCATTCAGCCAGTCTGTGTCTTTTGGTTGGAGCATTTAATCCATTTACATTTAAGGTAGTTATCGATATGTATGTTCCTATTACCATTTTCTTAATTGTTTTGGGTTTGTTATTGTAGGTCTTTTCCTTCTCTTGTGTTTCTTGCCTAGAGAAGTTCCTTTAGCATTTGTTGTAAAGCTGGTTTGGTGGTGCTGAACTCTCTCAGCTTTTGCTTGTCTGTAAAGGTTTTAATTTCTCCATCAAATCTGAATGAGATCCTTGCTGGGTAGAGTAATCTTGGTTGCAGGTTTTTCTCCTTCATCACTTTAAATATGTCCTGCCAGTCCCTTCTGGCTTGCAGAGTTTCTGCTGAAAGATCAGCTGTTAACCTTATGGGGATTCTCTTGTATATTATTTGTTGCTTTTCCCTTGCTGCTTTTAATATTTTTTCTTAGTATTTAATTTTTGATAGTTTGATTAATATGTGCCTTGGCGTGCTTCTCCTTGGATTTATGCTGTATGGGACTCTCTGCGCTTCCTGAACTTTATTGACTATTTCCTTTCCCATACTAAGGAAGTTTTCAACTACAGTCTCTTCAAATATTTTCTCAGTCTGTTCCTTTTTCTCTTCTTCTTCTGGGATCCCTATAATTCAAATGTTGGTGCGTTTAATGTTGTCCCAGAGGTCTCTGAGAGTGTCCTCAGTTCTTTTCATTCTTTTTTCTTTATTCTGCTCTGCAGTAGTTATTTCTACTATTTTATCTTCCAGGTCACTTATCCGTTCTTCTGCCTCAGTTATTCTGCTATTGATCCCTTCTAGAGAATTTTTAATTTCATTTATTGTGTTGTTCATCATTGTTTGTTTGCTCTTTAGTTCTTCTAGGTCCTTGTTAAATGTTTCTTGTATTTTCTCTATTCTATTTCCAATATTTTGGATCATCTTTACTATCATTATTCTGAATTCTTTTTCAGGTAGACTGCCTATTTTCTCTTCATTTCTCAAGTCTGGTGAGTTTTTACCTTGCTCCTTCATCTGCTGTGTGATTTTCTGTCTTCTCATTTTGCTTAACTTACTGTGTTTGGTTTCTCCTTTTCGCAGGCTGCAGGTTCGTAGTTCCCGTTGTTCTTGGTTTCTATCCCCAGTGGCTATGGTTGGTTCAGTGGGTTGTGTAGGCTTCCTGGTGGAGGGGACTAGTGCCTGTGTTCTGGTGGATGAGGCTGGATCTTGTCTTTCTGGTGGGCAGGTCTATGTCTGGTGGTATGTTTTGGGATGTCTGTGGCCTTATTATGATTTTAGGCAGCCTCTGTGCTATTGAATGGGGTTGTGTTCCTGTCTTGCTAGTTGTTTGGCAGGTCTAAGTCTGGTGGTGTGTTTTGGGGTGTCTGTGGCCTTATTATGATTTTAGGCAGCCTCTGTGCTAATGGTTGGGGTTGTGTTCCTGTCTTGCTAGTTGTTTGGCATAGGGTGTCCAGCACCGTAGCTTGCTGTCGTTGAGTGCAGCTTGGTCTTAGCATTGAGATGGAGATCTCTGGGAGAGCTTTGGCCATTTGATATTACGTGGATCCAGGAGGTCTCTGGTGGACCAATGTCCTGAACTTGGCCTCCCACCTCAGAGACACAGGCCTGACACTCGGCTGGAGCACCAAGACCCTGTCAGTCACATGGCTCAGAAGAAAAGGGAGAAAAAAGAAAGAAAAAAAATAAAATAAAGTTATTTTAAAAAATTATTAAAAATAAAAGAATTTAAAAGTAATTTTTAAAAATGGACAGACAGAACCCCAGGACAAATGGTAAAAGCAAAGCTATACAGACAGAAATCACACAAAGAAGCATACACATACACACTCACAGAAAGAGAATAAGGAAAAAATATATATATATCTTTTTCCCAAAGTCCACCTCCTCAATTTGGAATGATTTGTTGTCTCTTCAGGTATTCCACAGATGCAGGGTACATCAAGTTGATTGTGGAGATTTAATCCGCTGCTCCTGAGGCTGCTGGGAGAAATTTCTCTTTCTTTTCTTAGTTCGGACAGCTCCTGGGGTTCAGCTTTGGTTTTGGCCTTGCCTCTCTGTCTGTAGGTCGCCTGAGGGTGTCTGTTCTTCACTCAGACAGGATGGGGTTAAAGGATCAGCTAATTAGGGGGCTGTGGCTCATTCAAGCTGGCGGGAGGGAGGGGTACAGAATGGGGGGCGAGCCTCTGGCGGCCAAGGCTGGCATGATGATGCAATGGGGCAGTGGACTCTTAACGACTGTGCCACCAGGAAAGTCCCATCTATATATTTTTATAGTAATTTGCTAGCTCTCCAGACTTTTTTTATTAAATTTTTTTTGGCTGCTTTGGGTCTTTGTTGCTGCATGCAGGCTTTCTCTAGTTGTGGTGAACGGGGGCTACTCTTCATTGTGGTGCAGTCTTCTCATTGTGGTGGCTTCTCTTGTTGCAGAGCACAGACTCTAGTCCTGTGGGCTTCAGTAGTTGTGGCAGGCAGGCTCAGTAGTTGTGGCTTGCAGGCTCAGTAGTTGTGGCACACAGGCTTAGTTGCTCTGCGGCATGTGGGATCTTCCCGGACGAGGGCTCGAACCCATGTCTCCTGCATTGGCTGGCAGATTCTTAACCACTGTGCCACCAGGGAAGTCCTACATACACTTTTATATTTAGACACCTCCATGTGATGTTTACTGGATCTGGGAAGAAATGTGGTTCAGAGATCGCAACTGGATTGAAATCTTACGTCCACCACTAAGAAATAGTGATCTTGGGGATTGGGACAGTATCTCCAAACTTTCCCATATATAAAATAGGATGGTATTTATTTTACAGGGTTCTTGTGAGGATTATATTTATGTGAAACACTTAGCATAGCACTTGACATAAAATAAAGTGTTGAAACACTGTCATTATTGTATAGTTTAAAAAGTAATTTATAACAATTTATAACGTGTAGAAAAAAGTGAAAGGAATATAGTATTTGAAGGAGTAAAGAAAATGTCAGAGTAGATTATTTACAAGTATATAAGAGCTGTGTCTTAATCCATAAATCATCATTTTCAATGTATATTCACCTCAATAGACGTGTTAAGCAATGTATAGGAGAACTTATAAAAATATCTGTAATATATGCCTTATGTTGTGTTCACCAAATCACAAATGCCTTGAATATTGTAAAGCATATTACAGAAATAACTCTTTCAAAAGACATAAGTAAGGAATAAAGTCTTTGGAAGGACATATTGCATTTCCATCTGCTAATTTTTATTCAGCTTGTTTTGTATTTTCTCAAGATTTTAAAGATGCTGCTAATCTAAAATATTTCTTCTAAAATATAAAAAGATTTATTTTGTGAGGGCAATTTGAAGTTGACAGTCTATCCTTAAAGAAACTGAACAAAATCAAGAAAAAGAATCCTCTAAAATGTGATATCCAATTCATAATCTCTGATAATGGATGAGCAGTATATATAAGGAAAGCACATTGCAGTGTGCTTTCCAGTTTTTCAGTACACTCTCCCAAACTGGCAAGAAATTCTTTTGGCTTACTAGAGCCCTTTAGCCAGAAAATTTCATACAGGTAAAATAACATAATGCATTCCCATGTATTGATAGCTCCGCATGACTATGACTGTAGTAAATATGAGTGATTTTGTTAATGTGCAACAATAGCCAAGAGTGTTTTGTACTTAAGAGAAGTCTAGTTAGCCAATTATTTTGGAGTGTCTTCTCTTGACATACAAATTGTATTTAGTTTAGAAATTCTTAGGAGAGTAAGTTCTACCTAATTCTAATATAAATAATTTTTTTATAACTTCCACACAAACTCACCATTATGTGATAAACGTGTATGTATGCATTTAAAAATGTTTCACTCCAAAAATTTCTCGTCCAGATAGGGTTTTTTTTTTGGCCATGCCTCATGACTTATGCAATCTTAGTTCCCCGACCAGGGCTTGAATGGGACCCTCTCAGTGAAAGCATGGAGTCCTAATCACTAGCCTGCCAGGGAATTCCCTTAGGTAGCTTTTATTTTTATAATAGAAAGAAGACATATATTTAAAATTCAATTTCTTATTTTTCTTGCTCTTTGTTTCTATGCAGTTTTAGCAGTTTTAGCAAATCATTAAAGAACAGTGCATATTCATCACTTGCAATTTTTAAAAGTGACTTAAGATTGTATGATTAAAACTTTTAACTTGAAGTTAAACCATAATGGTTAAAAATAATATCCTTAGTTTGATATCTTTGGTTTATAGTTGTAAGTTTGGTACTGAATGGGTTTCTGAAGTGTGGCTCATTTCTTATGAAGCCAAATAAAAATTTTAATCCTATAATCTGTTCCGTCTGCTGCCTCTGGGATATAAGCTCCTTGAGGGCGGGGACTTCGTTTTGTTTACTGCTATATTACTTACTCCAAGTACAGTGTGTGACGTACAGTAGGTGTTCAATAAATATTCTTTTGAATGAGTATGTTAAATTTGATAAGTTGTTTTATATTACTGAGGAAATCTCTTAAGTACAGATATTTCTAATAAAAACAAATCGTTATTGAGCATTTGTCATGTGCCAAGAACAATAGTGACAACATTATTATTATTCTCAATTTGTGGTTGAGGAAAATGACCACAGAGAAGTCCAGAAACTTGCCCGAAGTAACACATCTAGAAAATAGAGTCTAGATTTAAATCTAGTGTCTGCTTTCAGAACATATATTTAACAGTTTTTGCTAACTTGTACAAGACATTATTCACTGTAATAGAGGTGAATTACTAGTGTATGCCTTAAACAAGTTAAAAATTACTTGAAAAAAGTTTATAATAAGCTTCTGAACCAAATTCAATGAGTATTTATTCCTTTCTTCCGTATATGTACCAGTCATAAAAGAAAATTTTTCTGGCCTCTTGTAATACTCTGAATAATGTAAGTAGGATGCCCCTCAATGATCGAGAAGCAAACAGTTGTAGGTGAAAAAGGAAACCTTTTTTTTCTTGTAATGAACTTGCTCACTGTAATTAATCCTAAAAAAAAATGTCATGACAGTCATGAGCTGTAGTATGTGTTTCAGAATTAGTCCCCTGTAGCCAGCTTCCACAACTTTAATAAGTTTCACACAATTTTTTGATCTTTATATTGTGGTCAGTTAGCTGTGCCTGTAGTGCTATGTCTTATTACCCTGATTTATGTACAACTTTTCCCAATTTTTCTTATGCTCAGATTGAATAATTTGGGAATAATTTTCCTTAGTTTGTTATGTACCTATCCAAGGAGTATGTTTTTGGCATAGGTTTTGTTTAAATGGTATATAATAACTGAAAATACATTACTGATATCCTTACTAATCTTCGCCATATCTTATAAGGATCTTTCAGTGAGTGCTTATTAAATATCTACAACAAGCACTGTACAGTACTGTAAACTGACTGACAGACCTTATGGTTCCAATAGCAGCTCATGATTCTGTGAAGTGGATGCACATGACAAGCACATGAAACAGACAGAATAATATAAGATGATATGATATCTGAATTTGGGGTATAGGTATATATACTGTAGAAATTCAGAGAATGGAAAGAACAATTAAGACAGAGCAAAGGCTTAATGAAAAAGATAGATCCTGGTATTTCAAAATATGTGTTTGCTGAAAGGAGGATAAGGCCAAATAAGGAATCAAACATGGAGTGAAAAATCTTAAACACAGGTCAAACGATGTGGGCTCACTGATAAGAACCTACTCCCAAATGGTTCCAAGCAGGGGATGACATTACTGAATACTGTCTAAGAAGCTGTTCTGTTGCAAAGGGAGGTCCCCCTTCTACCCCAATCACATAGTCCAGATTAAATAATTTAAAGTGTAGATGTTTGCTGGTTTGTGTTTGTTTGAGGGGAAATAAATTATATAGGCTTCAAAATTTTAGTAGTGAGGTTCTGGAAACAATTTCCTTCATGTCAGAAAAATTGAGCCTAGTTTTTGGGATTTGGAAATGCATTTGAGTAAATCTAAGTTTAATCGATCATGGATGAAAATGGGGGAAAAAACTATTGCTGACTTAATATTTTTAAGTTTTAAATTTTATTTAAAAATTTTAAATTATTTGAGTTCACTTACAGGTAGTTTTACAAACTTATCACTGCTGAGGTGCACGATTTCTCATTGTATTATTCTATTGATAGGATTTCTTAGTTATATACTTTCAGTTAGTGTTTGATATTTGGCAGTGCATCTGAACTTAATCACATAGAAGTGAAAACATCTATAAGTGATGTGATCAAACTACAACGTCAAGCATTTGTGTCTACAAAGATGTAGTTTTCACATATTGTCCCAGTGCAGGATGTTTCATAATTTTCTCATTCTCTTAGAAGGGTTTTATGCTTTTTTTTAAGCTTAAGTAATTTTAGTACTTTCTTTTAGATTTTTTCCTGAAGGAGTCTCATAATACAGTTAATAAACTTACCTTAATAGGGTATTTTAAATAGGGTGCCACATATTTTAAAAGATAATTTGTTATGAGTATGCCCAAGCTGAGCAAACTTCTTTGGGTTTCAGTTTTATTTTTAAATGAGGGGTGGGAGGAGTAATTTGAGGGCAGATATCATAAGTCAAGAGACTTTTTGTGCATTTCTGTATGAAACGGGCATAAGGTCTACCTTCCAGGAATGTTGAGAGAATTAAATGAGTTAATATATTGTGAAAAGGTTTACCATTGTGTTCTCAGTAAATAAGATATAGGTGAACAAAAACTGTCATTCCTTAGATTAGTTCTAAAGAGTAGGAATTTAAAAGTTGGCAAATAATTTTAATAAACTTTAAACCCCTTTAACAGTAAAATTTCTACTGTTATTTTAGTAGCTACTCTTTTATTATACCTGTAAAAACTAGAATTGGGATTTATAATGCTAACAATTCTTATGCTATACTCTTTTTAATACACTGGGTTATTTGATTTGCTTCTGAAACCAGTTTAACATATGACATCTCTTGATAAGAAAAACATCACACTGTCCTTACTTTTTGGGAAAAAAAAATTGATTTACTAAGTAACCTGAGCAAGTGACCTTAAGCAACCGTCAGCAGTAGGAAAGATTGTTTCACAATTAAACTTACACACAAAACAATGCAAGTCTGAAGCTGCTTAAAGTAGAGAAGGACTGTTTCTGGTTGTTGAATAGGAATAATATTCCCATACTTTAAAAAAAATATGGACCTCAGGAGCTTACGCTTTCAAAATTTATTAGAAGTTGCATTTGAGGAACTTCTGCTTGAATTGTTAACGTGTGTCATAAGATATACAGTTGAATTTGAAATGACTGGTATTTCCAGAACAATTTTCAAATAAATACGTTATGCTAAATATTTAACTAAAAGTTTTTCTAGCAAGTGGGAATGGGTGTCCTAGTTATTTAGAGTCATAAATAGAACATTACTGTTGTATCTAAATATAACATTTAGCTAGCTTTTATTAACTTTTGTCATTAAAAAAATGGTAATAGATTACTGTTTTTCATGAGAACTTTGTAACTAGAATAATCCTAAGAGAGTCCTTGAGGGTGTGATTGGCCTATTTATAAGTTGTGTGAAATGTTTAACCTTGAGGATTTTTTACTCATACAAGTACTTAACATTGCTTGACATGTTAATGTGGTTTGGGGTGTGTGTGTGGTAGTTGGTGTACCAAAAGAATGATTTGCATATGCTATGCTACTAATTGTTCTTTTTTACTATAATTTAATTATAAAATAGAATGATACTAATTATAAAAAGTCGGGTGAGCCTAAATTTCATAATGCATTTTAACTGTGATAAACTTCCTTTACATTAAAACTGATGCATTCTATATCTAAAAGCATAATGTATAGTGTTCACTCTATCAAAACTCTTCGATGCTTTAATGGAGGAATGATTGCACTTGAGAAAGCTAGTTACTGCCTAATTTGACACTGAAATAAATGTTCTCCAAATTATAGAATCAAGAAAATGACAGCTTGAAATGAAAAAGAAATAAACCAATCAATCCTTTCATGAAGTTTGACTTTGTTCCAAGTTATTTGTGTTACTTAGAGGGGTAGTTTTAGGGAAAAAAATGTTTTTTATTGCCGTTAAGATTCACATAGCATGAAATTAACCATTTTAAAGTGTTGAATCCAGTAGCGTTTAGCACATTCACAGTGTTGTGCAGTGAGGCAGATTTTTAAATAACTTTTTATTTTGAAATCAAAGTTTTAAGAATAGTAAAGAGAATACTTGTATACCCTTTATCCATATTCACTAATTTTAAAGATTTTGCCATAATTACTTGTCATTTCCCTCCTTCTACTATTTCTCTGTGCGTGCGCACACACACACTCTCTCTCTCTCTCTCTCTCTCTCTCTCTCTCTCTCTCTCTCTCTCTCTCTCTCTCTCTCTCTCTCTTTCTCTCTTTCTCTCTTTCTCTCTTTCTCTCTCACTCACTCACTCATCTGATCCATTTGAAAGTAGGTTACATGACCCCTTTGCCTCAAGACTTAAGTGTATTTTCTAAGAACAAGGTTTATTCTCCAAATGGCTATGATATAGTTAGCAGATTCAGAAGATTTAACGTTGAAACAATAATTTTATCTCCCTGTAGCCCATATTCCAATATTGCCAGTTATCCCACTCCAGTACAGGATTCTATCCGGGATCATGTATTTAATTGTCATGACTCTTTACTCTCCTTTAATGAAGAGTTCCTTAACCTTTCTTTCCTAACAAAAATGACACTGGCACTTTTGAAGGTTACAGACCAGTTATTTTATAAAATATTCCTCAATTTAAGTTTAGCTGATACTTCCTCGGGTTATGTTTTCTGAGCTGGAAAATTACATTAAGTGATGCTGTGTCCTTTTCAGGGGGAAAACAATTTCTATATGTTGCTCAATAGTGATGTTAATTTTGGTCACTCAGTCAAGGTGTTGTCTGACTCCTCTACCATATAGTAACTATTTATCTAATTGCAAGTAATAAGCAGTCTGTGGGGAGATACTCTGAGACCCCCTCCTCATCAGACTCCCCCCCTGGATTTAGCATCTACAGATGATTGCTTGAGCCAGTCTTTACTATAATGGTTAAAAATAGTGATGCTCATCCCTCCCCTTTTCAGAGTTATCAGTTTACTTTAAGCAAGAGCTGTTATTTTTTTTCTTTCCTCCATCCCTCTCTCATGGATTTTCATTTTATTGAGTGGATTGTAATCCATTACTGTCTGCCACTTATTTCAGGACTCAAATTGTCACTGATGTAGCCAGTGAGAGCCCCGTGAAGCTGGCCTGTATCCTTTCGTCATGCCATTTTATTTTTTTTTCACCCTTTCTGGCACAAGGTGTTTCAAGCTTGTCCTGTATTTTCACTGCTTCAGCCCTGGAGTCAGCCATTTCTGCAAGGACCCCTGGCTTTGGTTCTTTTTAGCAGTGGGACAGATTTTAAAAAGAGATTTTTTGGTAGATTAGAGAGATTTTTGTCATAATTAAGATGTTGCTAGAACTTCTTACATGTAGGAACACCTACAGTACAGAGAGGTGGCACATGGGATAAAGACCTCTTTGGAAATGTGGTGATGGTATTTTTCTTTTGGATAATTAAAGTTTAACATTTTGTTTTCGTATTTTTAAACCTTAAGAGAATAAGATTTGTGAAGGATGCTGCATTGCTATTCTCTCCTGCTATTCCCACATCCAGCAATGTAATTTGCTTTCAGTGAATCAATTAAGTATGAAAAGACAAAAATCAAAGCACTTGCTATACAGGTATATACACTGTAGATAATCTGATTATGTCAATAAAATGCTGTCACAGAGTACACTTTTCCTAATGGTATTTCATGTTACAACCATCTACCTGTACTTCACATACTTTTTATTATATCTCCTGTTTGGCTTTTGAATTGTTTATACTAGCAGCTGATTACTGAGTAATTTAAGTCTCACTTAATTATGGCAGTACTGTTCTAATTAGAATGCTGGATGTTGGTGCTTTATTTAGCTAGCAAATGTAAAATACTTATGTTTGTGATATTTGTAGAAATAAGTATTGAAGATTACTTTCCTGTAGATAATCTTAGGATGTATAGCTTAAGTGTAGACTTATGCCTACTTTACCCCCAAACCAAATAGATAAAACTCATTTGGAATATGAAACGCTTTTGACTTAAATTGGAAAAAACTGGCCATATGTTGAGAGTCTCATTTTCTGAACAATTAAAAAAATAAATATATATGCATAAATGTTAAAACGCAGCAAAATTACACAATTTTAAATAATTAAATAAAAGTAATTTGAACATTAAGAGTTAGAAGAGCTTGAGAAATTTGCTGGAGATACAACACTGGTGTTTGAATTTAACATAGGTAATATCCCTTTGTTCATGTTGAGATTTATAAGGAATAATTTGAAAATAATAACTACATAATTAACATTCCATTTAGACTGATATTTTTCAGATGAGTTTTTTAGAATAAATGGTGATGATCATCTTTTAATGAATGAGTTATATTCTTAATGCTTAGATAATCTCTGATAGAGAAAACTCAAATTATAGGTGTGCTTCTCATGTCAGATACCCATACAACAAAGAGAATGACGTGTTGTACTAAGGATTGCAGGAAGCCACAGGACAACCTGGCTTATTCACTTAATGAATATTTACTGATCATCTGGAACTGTTTCAGATACTTGAAGTATATTTGTAAGCAAGTTTTGGTGGGGAGAGATAAAAAGAACAAGTAAGCAAAATAATTACGTATTTTTTGAGTGTTATGAAGAAAAGGGGCTGAAGTAGAGAATGATGAATGGGGCTGTTTTAATTAGGGTGGTGAGATGAGACCTGAGAATATGGTATCTACATTAAGACTTAAAGAATTTAGAGCACACAGAGTAAAGGAGGAGTGTTCCAGAGAGAGGGCATTATGGAGTGAGCAAAGACCCAGAGTGGGGAAAGAGCTGGTGAGAAAGTTAGAGAACAATATGGTAAGAGCATGTGGAAGAGAAGTGATAGGCTCAGGGACTTGTAGGCCATTCCATGGAGTTTGGATTTATTTTAAGTGTATAAAGCCAGTGAGGAATTTTGATAAGCAAAGGAGTGAAATGATCTCACTTATGTACCTTACTCTTGGTACTGAGTTGAATAATAGATTGAGGGTGGGGACAAGAGTAGGAGGGGGGCACTGGTTAAAGTCATGATTATAGCATAGCAGTTAGGAGTGTAAGCTCTGGACCTTTATCTGTGGAGTCAGATCATCTAGGTTCAAATACTGAGGTCACTAATGGTTGTGTGGCCTAGAGTGAGATAACCTCTTTGTACCTCAGTTTCCTCATCTGTAAAATGGGGATAATAATACTGTCTCATAGAGTTGTTAGGAGAATTAGATGAATTGTTTTTAAAGGGCTTAGACATTGCCTGGCCTGTAGAGTTACATAAGTGTTTAAGAACCAATAAACAAATATATATGGCCATCTTATGGAATAGAATGTGAAGCAGGCAATAAAATGTGCTCATTTACCTCTGCCATTTGTGTTACTTTGGAAGGAACACACAAGAATTACTGCTATGCAGTCTTTGCTTTGCTCAGTTCTTCTGTGGTAATAGATTGTGCCAAGTGAGGGCCTGGTCCAGTATGTATGAGTTTCAGTTAACAAGGTGCCATGCAAAGGGAGGGCTGCTTGTGTATTAGAATTCCAGCATCTAGAGAAGTGAAATTCATGATGGTCTCAAATTCGTAGTTGATACTGAGCATGAGTAGGAAGTTTAAAGTGTTTGAAGTTTTTTGGGGGGTTTTTTTAGCCTTCAATTTGATATTTGGCTCTTTACATGTTTCTGTGGGACACAGAAGTTCTATGCCAAGGTATCTTAACTTTTTAAGTCTTTGCTAGGGGTCAGTAAGCTAATTTTAAGGGATATATAGTAAATTAACAAGTCTTTCTTGCTGTGATTCCAAAAAGCCTGAGATTGAAACATTCTATGTCAGCTTTTTAAAAAAGAAATTTTGTGAGGGTAGTATTTCTTATATCATTCTCTTTTGTGTATTTGTTGATCAGTGGGTGTTTATTTTAGTCCTCTCTATTCATATCTTAATCTCAGCTTCCTTATCTTCCATCCACCCCTCTCTGTTACCAGGAGATCATAGATTTCATTTATGTATTCACTGGTCAGTTACTAAATACCCATTTTATGTGAGGCATTCATTGTTAGGCACTGAGAGGGAAACAAAAATGCATAACATGGAGTACAGTCAATTCTGATTATTTGAGGTAGTTATGTTTTAAAAAGTCACTGCAAACACTGAACCTTTGTTCATAGGGGAAGTACAAGGTTAGTTTCCTGTAGGCCTCTGGTCACATTTTCATCAACCAATTATTAACCTTCTTTTATGTGTGTTTCTGTTTAAAGTCACCTTCTCTAATATTGTTGATTCATTAACATTGAACTCAGGGCCAAGTACACTATACTTCATGTCTTATCTAACATAGGTATATTCTCTGTAAGGCACATCATAAGCTTCTTACTTTTAGAAACACTAGACAGCTCTTCAGCAGTCAGCTTGGGGGCCATATTAAACAATGAAATCAAGAAAAATCATAAAGATGTGAAAAAGCAGTACTGAATAGACCAGAGAAAGGATGTTTGTTTACAGTACAAGAACTCAAACAAGAAGACAGAGCATCAACTTTTTGACTTCATCTGGGAATGCATGACAGATGACTCAGATGTTTTGCTGTACTCTTCACAAATGACCACAAAAGCACTGTGAATATTGATTTTGGTGTTAAAAATACATTTCAGTGAGCAAATATAAACTAACAAATACAGAGTCCTCAAATAATCAACTCTACTTGCTTTTTAAAAACTTATATTTTATTAAGGGAATTAAGATAAATTCATACATAGCCGTTGTACGGGCAGAATATAATTTATAATGTTTATTTCTTCATAGGAAAGGGAGACTATGGGCTGGAAAGAGTCAGGAAGTCTTCATTTTTACATCTTTGTTTAATACTAGGCTTGATTTTAACTGAAAGAAGAGGTGGGGATTCCAGGAGTGAACAGTTACTCAGGTAAGAAAGTAAAGGGCATGTTTAAATTCCAACTAGTAATACAGTATGATTATCCTGTAAAGTAAATGAAACAGAAGTAGTGGGAGAAAAGGCTAGACAGATAGGTTGAGTCCAGATTATGTAGGTCCTGATCACCTGCATGATCAACAAGGACTTTTTTTAGTCAGAGGAAAGAAGCTATAAGGATTTTAATCCTTTTGTTTAATTAGTCAATAAATATTTATTAAACATCTGCTGTCACCAAGCCTGTTCCTGGTACTGGGGATTTTAAGTGAGTTAGACAATTTGTGTCCTCTGGATGTTTTCAGTCTAGAAGGGGAGACAGGCAAGTAAACAAACACGTCCATTATATAGTGCACTGGTTTTAGTTTTAGTTCAAGGTAATAGAAAGCACATAATGTGCTTTGCTGTGTAGAGCACATAGGCAGATCCCCAGAGTTGAAGGAAGATTTCTTGGAAGAAGTAGCATTTAAGCTAAAATCTGATGATAAGGTGGGATTAGGTGGGGGGGATGGGATGTTTGGGCAGAGGATTTAGAAACAGAGGGAATAGCATGTGCAGAGACCTGGAGAAAATAACAGTGATGGGACTGAAGAAATAAATTGGTATCTCATATGAAGGAATGTGGACTTCATCTTGAAGGTAATAAGGAAGACTTTGCTGGATTTAAAATGGGAGCTGAGATAGATAGGATTTGTATTTCAGCAAGAGTTCACTTTGTTTCTAGCCTGTTGGAAGATAGAGGGGAAGCAGAGAGACTGGTTACAAGGTTGTTGGCAGGAATCCCTGTGAGAAATGGTGGTCACCCTGGACCAAGGTAGTGGCAGTGTGTGTAGCTAGAAGTGGATGGACATATTTGAGAGATACTTAGAAAATGGGGTTGAAAAGACCTGGGAATGGATTGGATGCTAGCTAGAAGACGGGAGAGAAGTAATCAATAGTGATGTTCAAGCCATAACCCAGGATGGTACTGTTCACTGTACAGGAGGAGGAAGATGTTTCAAGGGGAAGGTGGTAATGAGTTTGTGGTAGACTAACATGACCAACACTAAATATTAGGAAGATGAATCTGATTGTGCTTTGGAGGATGAATAAAAGGAGAATACACCTGAAATAGAGAGATTGTTAAATGCTTTTGTAGGAGTCTAGGCTAGAGGTAGTGCCTGTATTTTTAATGCAGATTGAACAGGTTCTGGAAATTAATGGGAAGTAGGCATTGAGGGAAAAGACTCCTGAAGATGACTCCAGACATCCCAACAACTGCACCCAGCCTGCCCAGCTTTATGATGTGCCCTGAGATTATATATCAGGATGCAAAACAGTGAAGCTACCTTCATGTTGCTACCTCTCAAATACATAGGAACTAACATTTTATTGTTAAAAAGCAGCACTAATTTGTAAGAATAATCATTTTTTTCCCGCTCTTGGGACTTTCTTTTGGGGTATCTCATATATGTATTTAATTGATCCTTGTGGAAAATGTTAGCTCTGCATGAGGGAGCCTAGAAAAGCAGCTACCAGTGTGAGAGTAAGGGGCCATGGGGAGAGGCCATCCATCTCTTTTCCTGAGCTCTTTGCTGTGGTTCTTCTTGTTCAGCTGTGCATTATAAAATATCATAAAATAAGTAAAATATATAGGAAATAAAGATGTTTAACATATGGTTATTAAATGAGGATTAAGAAATTAAAACTTGAAGCTGAAATAACGTGAGAACTTTGAAGGGGTTGGAATAAAGTTTTAAAGTTTTTTAAAACCCAATGCAGAAAGGACTTTACAAAAAGAGTAAAACAGATGAGTCTTAAAATAATATTGAGGGAATTCCGTGGCGGTGCAGTGATTAGGACTCAGTGCTTTCACTGCCAGGGCGTGGGTTCGATCCCTGGTCAGGTAACTAAGATCCTGCAAGTTGCATGACACAGCCAAATTTAAAAAAAGAAAAAGTATGTGTATAACTTAGATCAACAATAAAGTTCAATCAAGAGTTTTTTTTAAGTGTGATAAAAATAAATAAGAAGTAAAGCAAGGTAAAAGGCTGAAAGCCAGTCAACAGATAAGAGTTTAAAAACATAAAAGGTTTTCATTAGGTTAAAAATGAGAAATAACAGATACTAAAAATAATGGTAAGGTAAAAGGTATCAACTGACAATATTTTTGGAAGTTTGGAAAAAAGGGCCTTTTTAAAAAAATACATCAAAGTGGGTTTCTTGGGACACTTTCAAAATGTCCCAAGGGAAAAGGTGTCTTGTCCCCAAAGTTTTAGAAATGTTTAATATAGTCCCTGTTGGAGATTCATAATGCACTTGAGAATAGTAAAGCCTCCAACAAGTGTTGCAGTAATAAAGTTGCCTTTGTTTTACATAACATTTCCTAAACCTTACCATGTAACACATTTCTCACACAACACCTATTAATGTCTCCCAGAGTATTTTTCACAAAACACTAGAGTACTGTTTCAAAAGAAAATGAAAATCTTAACAGTTACAGAGATATGTGATAAAAAAAAGTCAGCTGGAAATAAGAAAATGGTTTTGGGTTGGGACTGGCATTCATTCCTTGGGTATGTCTCCTGTTGAGGCAGCAGTGTTCTGCAGGAGCCAGGGGGCAGAGAGCAACCTGATACCTTTACCTTCTGGCCCTCCATCCATAGCTGTCTTCTTAGAAAGCTTTTTATCTGTGCAGACAGGGCATTGATATAACACACAAGCTGCTGAGGCAGGGGAGTGCAAGCTGATCCTCCTCCAGCCAATGGACACTTGCAAGTGAAAAGAAGTTTTATATACAAGTACTGTTTTTCTTTTCTTTAAAAAAAGATCATGTTTTTTCATTATGTAAGTGAAATTTTAAACAAATGTGCCTCCACCCCAACACTTCTTACGGGCTTTTTTCCTTTAGGCTTTGTCCACATGCACATGTGTTTTTATATAGTTGGTAGTGGTTAATGTTCATACAATTTTGTGTTGTGAGAGCTTTTTTCCTATGGCCATGAAAGGAAGAATTTCCTAGTGGTGGCTGCCTCTGCCTGTTCTGTTGCTACATTGTTCCAAGCACCATTTCTGCAACATCTTGGGAGGAGCTTTTCATTCTGCTTCCCTGAACCACTCAAAAAGTCTTCCCTTTTTCCAGCCTTCCCAAACCTTACTGCTGCCAGAGTGCCTCTCTGGAAAATAATAACTCCTTAGCATTGTGGGACTAGCCTATGTTGGGACAGCTTTTTTCTAAGCCTATCGTCTGCTGCCCAGGTCATGTTAGCAGTGCTTATGCTAGAGAGACATTAGAAGGGCTTCCATATAAACCATCAAGATCTGTGAACATCCAGACATTTCCTAGTATAATGATTTTGCTGTTACAGAGGAAACAGGATAGAGAAACTGGGTGTCATGGCTTTTCTAACATCCTTTGTTCAGCTAGACACCTCATGGAGTGGGCCTTATTTTTGGTACTTTGAAGCTCAGAATTCTGCAACTTTTTCAGTATCCCCAAATTGTAGATATAAACTTCATCCTAAATATGTTTCTTCTTATAATAGCTTAAAAGTCTTTGTTTTTTGTGTAATTTGCTTTGGGATGTGTGGCTTCAGTAGCTGATATTTATGAGTTAGTTCAGTGAATCCAAAAAAATTAGAGACATTATCAGATGATGTCAAGATTATCACTACAGGAGAAATTGCTGCTTAATGTAAAAATAAAACCCTAGCTCATGGTTGGTGGTGTACCAAGATTAAGGAGAGTGAACTTCAAAATACAAACTCTGTTAAGCATAAAATGGCAGTTCTGTGCTAGGGCTTGTATTGATACTTGTCCTGTCTCTTAGTGAAACTCATTTCCAGATCTTTGGCCATTTTTAAATAATAGCCATCCTGCCTTGTTTTATAGTGACAATAATCTTCATTTCAGTGTGCACACCGGGGTCAGATAGGCTGCCAGTTACCATGACTGTAAAGTCCCACAGCAGTGAATGAGATGGGTAAGTAATAAGTATTAATGCCAGTGTACTCTAAGGAGCCATATAAAGAATATCTTCAAACTAAAAATGATAAATACTGGCAGAAAAGTAACCATGTGTGCTAAATGCTTTACATGTCATTTCATTTAATCTCTGTAATACATAGGAACTACCTTTCAGATGGGGAAACTGAGACACATCAGTGGTTGATTTGTCCAGGGATCTGAGACAAGATATGAGCCCTATTCATTTCTAATAAATTATTGATCAATTAATATACATATCACTTTGCTTTTCTACAAAATAACCATAAAAGATGAATCAGATCATGAAAATACATAGATGTGCAATGTTTTCCTCTAGTGTGGCCCTTGTGTTTTGGAACAGTTTCTGGAGTCAAGGCTCATTTTAATGTCTGAATAAGGGCTGCTATAAAATGGGTTATGTAATTTGCTATTGCTAACCACTGAAGTTGTAAGGAAAGAGAAATAGTTTTATAGTTTCTCCCACAGGTCATAATTTAGTTGTGGACATCAGGATGTTTTTCTTGGCTTATCTCATCCATGTAGTTTTCCTTTGCACATCTGTTACATAAATTACTAAACTATTTTCTTGAAAAGTTGCCAGTTTAAGTCACACTTAATAGTGATCAAGGGGTTGGTACCTTTTGGAAAAATGAATTAAATGACAGACTTTGAGGGGCAGAAATCCAACTACTATCCCAATTTAAGTTTTTTTTTGTTTTGGATCAATTCCTGTATTTTTTGAAAATTGAAATAATTATATGTGGTTTCTAGTGTTTCCCAAAAGACTTTATGTTGGACTATAAATATTTAATGATCTTTCATATAAAATGAGGTATTTTAGTTACTGCTTCTGTAAATTATCTCTCCAGTGATCAATTTATGTATACATTCTAGTCTGGTACAAAGTTTGCCATTTGAAATTAAATTTGGAGTATTGACTTCTTTAATGATTATTCATCTTATGTACCCTTACCTTGAATTCTACATAAACTATAAAATAATGATTTTTCTGGGGGTTTTTTTGGGGGGGGGGAAATTCATAAGATTTATTATTTCTGCTAGTTACATGTTAGGACTACTTTATACTTAAATGATGAACAAGTCAGTTAGGAATCTCAGAAATTTTAGATGTGGGTCTGGTTAATTTTGGCTTGTGCAAACTGATACTGAATCAATACTGGAAATTTTCATGGAATGTTTGGTAAACTGTTACATAAGCAAGGGCCCAAGTATTTTTTTAATGCACATTGTGAAATTGTGTAGATTTGGAATGCTGGTTTTTAAGCTTGAAATCTTTAGATAAAGATATCATTTAGAATACTGATAATCTGTAATGGCTGTTTTTAGAGATGGGAAGAGAAAGTACGTTATAAGTCGGTGTCAGTTACTGATAAAAGTTCTTAGATAAAATTTTTTTACATTACATTTCCTACTGTGTAACCATTCTCCTTTCTAAATTACGGTAGAGTCTTGATAGATTTTTCTGTTCAGAGTTTTGACTTTTTATAACAGATCTTAGAAGATTTGTTAACAGAAAATAATGTATAATTTTGTCATGATCCAAATCTGACTTGCAGTATGGGAATTAGTCACTTAGCTAATAAGCCAGTCACTGGCATCCACCTTGCAGCTCAGCCCTGTTGTGCTCCAGTTCTGGGGCTGTGGTAACACCTTAACTTTTTGTGTGTGAAAAACGACTCAAAAAGAGAGCCAACCTCTGGTACTGGTATTGAATGTGGCAGAGCCTAAGAAAATGATGATTCACAGGCAGAAAATAGAAGTATTACGTGTATTCAAAGAGGAACACATTTAAGGGTTTGGTAGTACCTTGGACTGATGACACAATCAAATCCATATGGAATCAGTAAAAGAAATTTATGGAAAGTGTTCTGCCATGCAAAAGTTTCTCACCTAAGAGATAAAATTTAGTGAATCTAAATATTGGTTACCCTGTGTTAAGGAAGTATAATATGCACAGGATACTTTAAGTTTTGATTGAATCTGGGAGATTGTCAGAAGTCTACATTAACATTTTTATTTTCACAATTTTAAAGATACACAAAGGTCTTCAGCTCATCTTTCAAGAATGCTACGGGTTTATTATCATTCCTTCTACCTGCAGAGTAGTGTTTAGTGTTTATTTTGCTCTCTGTTTGCCTTGTCCCCCCCCCCCCCCGGAATAGAAAACAGTTTTGTACAATTTATCTTTCCACTTTATCTGTAAGTAGTACAAATGCAGTGTAAAATTTTGAGTTAAGATTACGAGAATATTGAGCCATATCTATCAACAGTGTTCAGTAATAGTAAAACATCACAGGTGATTAAAATTCTATAGTTCATTTCTCCACTCCATGATAATACTGGTCTGAAGTATTTATTGAAATTGAAGGCCAGCATCACTCAGAATGGATCAAAGAATTTGGTAGTAGAATTGATGTGAGAATAGCTTTTGATTAAGAAAAGAGTATAAAGTCCTTAATTTTCTTACAACTTAAAACAATTAGAATTTCAAAAAGAGTTATGTCAGTTAGGAGTACTTTTCATAATAATATGTGGGGAGGGAACAATTAAAATGGTGTTTTGAACATTAATACATTTTCTGTGGTTTTAATGTCATATTTTAAGTTAGAAGCTTTAAAAAGGACTATGGGACCCCCTTCCTCCCTCAATAAAACCTGGCAGCAGATTGCTCTTTAATATTTATTTGGGTTTATTTATTTATTTTTTTACTGTGATAGCTAAAGGAAGAGGTGTAATATTTCAGTGCATATTCTTGTTGATTATTTTTAGAAGTAGCAATTAAATATTATAGCATTTTAATGTTCCCTCTTGAAAAGTGAAGAAGAGAACAGAAGGTACATAATCCAGCACAGTCCTCCGTGAAGTTATAGGTGAAGTTATAAATAATATGCACATGAGCATACTACATACCTATAAGTGGATTGAAATAGGGCATTTTTTTTTTAAGTAAGCAGGTTATTCTTTTCTGAAATCTTGTTACTGCAGAAGAATGGTTGAGAGCCTCAGGTTTTAGATGTCTTCAATTTCAGTTCTTTCCTATTTAAACTGTTTTCTTTACCTTGCTTTTAAGAATATGTATGTTTAAGAGGGGGTACATTGATTTCCTTCTTTTCAACTGGATAGTTTGTTTTTAATTTTACTAAAACCAAAGAAAATGTAATTTCCATGACCGAGAATATATCTTTTTAAACATTAATTCAGCATTTAGTTCTTTTAGTAGAACAATTTGTGATGTCATCTTATATATTAATTAGTAGACTTTTAGCTCAGATGATACTACTAATTCTCTGATTTTAGAGCATTATGGCATAATAGAAAATGGGCTACATTTAATTAGAATTAGAAAGCCTAACAAAATTTGGACATCTATTGCCATTTACTAGTCATGTGATCCTGAGTGTAAGTTTATTTAAAGTTCTCTACTAAGGAGATGCTATTAAATATTTTTCTCTCTTTCCTCACTCAAATTTTTAAATTATTTATTTTTTGGTAGGGGGGCTTTTGCTAGTAATGGCAGTGTGGTAGCACTAGAGAGAAAGTGGCAAGCATCAGATTTGTTATTTGTTTCTTCTGTACTTATCAATATTTCATTAGTTTTCTTTTTATGATACAGATGGAGTACTGTAGTTTTTTCCTTGCTTTAGCACTGTAGCTATATAACTATGTTACTGTATAATCAAATATGATAATAACATCTGCTTTAGCAACATTAATTCTTCTACTGAACCATTGCTTGTGTTAAAACATAATTCATTGCTTTGTGTTTCATTTTCAGATCAAGAAAAAGCTTTTTTTTTTGGATGGGTAGCAATATGAGTATTGAACCTGTAAATGTTCACCTTGCAGATAAGGGTAATGTGGTGAAGACCATCATCCCCTGATGAAAAATGAATGTCACATGGTCCATTATCTAGCTTTTAGAGCAAGTATTCTTAAAACTGTTTCTCTGCTCTTTTGGTTAGAAACATTTTTAAAAAGGAACAGATTTTTCTGGCATAAGTAATTTGTTACCTGAGAAAACTGTCTTTTTCACTGTTCATTTTAAGGGTATTTTATTGTTTTTAAAAAGTTTCTTAAAGATTGATATTTTTAGAGGGAGCGTAATAGTTTTACCTGTATCGTAAAAGTATTTTCTGAAATCTGTGGCATTAAGATCAAGAGGTCACTTTTAAATATAGATTTTGATGTTGGGAATTATTCTTCCCTAATACAGTTTTTTTTTAATCACATTAATTTCAATATTATGTACCTAAGTTGTCCCTGTGGTTTTACACACATAGCATTTGGTATACATATTTTAGTTTGTATACATATATTTTAGTTACTAGTTTGCTACACTTACTACCCTGATAACAAGACATTGGAAGTACAAATAATACTAATTTGGTCTACCATGATGCTTATTTGCCTATAAATAGTTAAAATGTTGCTAATGATGATACAGTACTCGATTTGTATTCTTAATGGCATTTTAGTACTTTTCCCTTGGTTACAATATAATGTTCATAGGGGAAATTTTGGAAAATATAGAAAAAAAGAAAACACTGTTTGAAGAAAAAATACATTATTTAAAGCCATTACTTTGAATGCTGTATTTGTCTCTGTCTCTTGCTGCCTCTGTTTTTCTGACTCTCCTGTGTTTGTAAGTGTGGATGTTCGTATGTAAAAACACAAGTTTAACCACCTGATAGAAAATACTGCTGAATATTTTTTCCTGAGCTCGGAATGAATAAAGTCTTTACAATAACTTTAAAACAAAAAGAAGGGGCTTCCCTGGTGGCGCAGTGGTTGAGAGTCTGCCTGCCGATGCAGGGGACACGGGTTCGTGCCCCGGTCCGGGAGGATCCCACATGCCGCGGAGCGGCTGGGCCCGTGAGCCATGGCTTCTGAGCCTGCGCGTCCGGAGCCTGTGCTCTGAAACGGGAGGGGCCACAACAGTGAGAGGCCTGGGTACCGCAAAAAAAAAAAAAAAAAAAAAAAAAAACAGGGGTACCAAACAGTGAGAGGCGGGGGCACAAAAAAAAAAAAAAAAAAAAAAAAAAGCAGTGGTTCAATATTACTTTAAGGTAAAAATCTTCAGAACATGAGCAGCTTCTTATATTTTTCACTCTGGTCACTCCCTGGTAATTTCCTTTAATTTTGTTTGCAGAACAGATCCTTGACCTTTGTCTGAATTTTGTGTTTTAAAAAACTGATGAGAGATCCCCCTCTAGTGTCTGAATTATCCATTCTTAAAACATTTGTGTCAGTCATAAGAAGTTTTAGGAATTAAGCTGAATGTTTTTTCCTTTCACATCTGGACATAACTTTTTTTTTTAACTTTTCTTTTTTGGGGGAGAGGGGAGGAGTTATTTTCCTTTCTTAAAAAGGGCACTGGAATTATGGGTAGGGTGTGGATTGAGGGCAATAGAAAACATGGGAAAGGAAGGATCAAAATGCCATTTCTACCTTTTTAGAAACAGTTATTTTTAAATGACCTGGAATAAGGCCAAACTATACAGTGTTGTTTTGTTTTAGTTTATATTTGTTTCTGAATTAAGTGCAGCTTAAAAATACTTTGTTTTGGAATTCTTTATGCCATCGGATCTCATCTTGAGCATTCCAGTTTCTGGAAAGCAGCGGTATTGTTAGAAAATGGTTTTAAAATAGAGCCTGATACTCTTCATGGAGGTGTGCTAACTTTGTTACTTTTTGTTACTATTGTTGCCATAGTTTTCCATGTTGTTGCCACTTTATATTTTATGTTGTGTGTTTAATGGCAAATTGTCCTTTTACATAGTTCCCATGGTTTCTCAACCAAGGAAATAGGGAGATTCTTAAGCTATTGGCTCTCTGCCACCTCTTCCTCTTAAACACACATATAGGCCTTCAGCTAAGAATCTTGTGAAGGGTTAGGGAAACAGGACCTTTCTCATTTGACCCATAGGTTTTTGTAGCTTGAACAAGGAAAGTAGTGTTCGGAAAGCTACAGCATTTATGAAGGCTCTAGTAAAAATATTTCATGTACATGAGCTAGAGATTAACTCTTCATCTTGTTCTCCAACAAATTAAACAGTGCAAACAATTTCAAGTGCATTCTTGGTCATGAAATGCTTGGATGAATTATAATTCTAATTGCTATTGTTCATTCCCACAGCTACACTTTTAACTGCTTAAGCCGTGCATTCTTCAGCCAGTAGGATAAACAACATTTTGAAATCCATTATTTTGTGGCATCTTAAATTGCAAATGTGTCATTGCCTGCCTTAATTTTATTTTGATTCAGTTGTTAACAAAATTAGAAAAAAAGTTACTATTTCTTTATATTTATACATAAAATTTTTAATAGAATGATTATGGGGTTTTTATAAAAATCCATTCATTAATAGTCTTAAATTTTGAAGGAGGCAGTGGAGACCAGGGATTTATTTTAGTGCCATGGAAATAATCTGTATTTGTTATCAAACAGTTGATATTTTAGGAGAAAGAAAGTAATAGGATTTCGCTTTTCTACCTTAATAGAACAGTATTCTGAATGTAAATCTAGAAGCCATATTTATTCTGTGATTTGTCAATTCATATATATGCATAATGGTTCCTTTAAAATTTGTTTATTGATTGAAGTATTTGTAATAAATTTGAAATTTATATTTGAGAGATTCGAGTGCCAATTATAATCAAACCTTCCTTATTTAAAACAACTTTTTGATGACTGAAAAACCGTACAGCAAAAGGGGGTAGATATAACTAATAAGAGTTACCAAATTCTTATTTTTTCACTATTTCTAAAACTCAATTTTAAGTGGAAGATTTGAATTACCATATTTACAGGCATCTGTTATAACAATTGTTCAGTAATAATTGGAGTGTTACATGTCAAATGAGTACTACTATAATATGTCACATTTCCACAGTATGTATTCCTCAGAATGTCTTTGAATTCTTCAATCCATATAAGCATGAGAAATTCTTTTTTAACAACCACACATTTTGCCATCTCATCTCTTAATTGTAAGGTATTCTTTTCAAAGTTAGTTCTTTCTTATAAAAATATTACTTAATATTGATATTTTAAAATTCTAATAGGTGATATCTCTAATAATAATAGCTAACTTTTATTGAGTACTTCTTATATATGTCAGACACTGTACCATTGTGTATCATTTGGTATGTTACCCTTTGAGATAGTAGTAGTTTTCTTCCTTATTCCCATTTTACATTTGAGGAAACATTAAGAGAAGTATTGGGTTGGCCAAAAAGTTCGTTCAGATTTTTCTGTAAGATCTTATGGGAAAAACCCGAACGAATTTTTTGGCCAACCCACAAAATAATTTTGCCAAAGATCACAAAGTAAGTTAATTGGAGTCAGATCTTTCTGACTCCTAGAGTCCATGTTCTTGACCACTGCTGAAGTCTTAAGTGAAAGTTAAATACATTATGATACAGTCTCCAGATGGAATATTTATGTAGCCATTAGAAATGAGGGCTGGGACTTCCCTGGCGGTCCAGTGGTTAAGACTCTGCGCTTCTACCACCGCAGGGGCATGGGTTCGGTCCCTGGTTGGGGAACTAAGATCCCACATGCTGTGCAGCACAGCCAAAATATAAATTAATTAATTAAAAAAAAACAACCACTGAGGGTTACAGTGACTACACAGTGACATAGAAAACACATGTGGTACAGTAAGTGAAAAAAGACAGGGACTACAGTTAAATGTTCATAGTGGTTCTAAACATCTTTAGACTTATCTTTGATTTTTCATTGCTTTTTTTATACAGTATAAATAACATTTAGCTTTTATATAATTTTGCTCATTAAAGAATTTCTGTGAACAGGAAACCTAAGACTGCATGTAAACCAGGTCTGGCCAGCAAAATGACAGCTTTATAATAGACTGTAGCATGTTCAATTTCCTTTTTAATTTGACCTAAAGCCATTTCTTACTGGACTTACACCAGCTCTAATGTAATCTCTCATCTGTATTCTTGAAGCCTAATGGAATAGTAAAATCTTCTTAAAGATAACTTAAATGTGTTATATAGTGTCCTCAGGGTAGCTTGTGCACAAAAGATGTTTTCTTTCCCACCCTGTAGAGGTATCTCATTAGGACACCCAGTAGTGTCATTATTAAGTTTTCATGTGTTTCTCAGTTTTGATGCTAATCTTTGTGCGTATGTGCATGCATTTTTTTTCTCTGCAGCACCAATGTGGTTATGAATTATTCAGAGATAGAGTCTAAGGTTCGAGAAGCAACGAATGACGATCCTTGGGGACCTTCTGGGCAACTCATGGGAGAGATTGCCAAGTAAGTGATAATTTGACTCAGCAGTGCAGAAAGAATGCAGCTATCTTCACCCAGAAATGTGAAATTTGCTTTCAGTTTTAAACTGTTTAGCTGCCAGATATAAATTTTGCATGTAATCATTCATATATTAGTGGGGGAAGTTTTACAGAGGATCCATTCCCCTTAGATATTAGCTCAGAAAAGTAAAACAAAATTTTTCTTTTTCAATGAAGTTTAGACAAACTTTGTTAAAATTTTGACAAATGCATATAAAATGACTTAAAGCTAGGAAAATTTTTTCCTGATGAACATCTGGACGATTATGCCAGTGAATGAAGGGCTTGTAAAATATGATATTAATTAGTGGGACTTATGAATGTGCTCAATATTGTATAAAATATAAGAAAGACATTTTTAAGGAAGCATATCTAAAGTTTTTTGAATTAAGCTTATTAATTTTTTAAAGCTCTTTAGGAAAACACGGAACAAGCCTGCCATCTACTGTCAGAATTAACACACTGCAAACTCTTAAGGAAAATTATTCTTTTTTCAGGGCTACATTTATGTACGAACAATTTCCAGAACTTATGAACATGCTTTGGTCACGAATGTTAAAAGACAACAAAAAAAACTGGAGAAGAGTTTATAAGGTATGGGTTTTAGTCTGTATTTATTATTTGACACGTTGAAGACAAATGCTTGAAGTTTTAAGGTGTACATACATAAGTGATTATGAAGGATGTTGAATCCTAGAATAGAATATTCTAAAATAGGTAAAAGAAGTAGATTTGCTGTTTGTGTTCTGTTTTCTAGTCACCATAAACCACTCTTCATATATTTGTCCATATCGAAAGTAATGAATCTATAGTAGTATGCATGTTTAGTGTATGAGCAATTAAGATGAAAACCACCCTCTAATATGCTTTGTCATCTCTACATAAAAATTTGCCAGTATTATTACAGTATTGTACACCAAAAATATGTGTTAAATTTAAGCATAACAGGAGATTCTAAAGCATTAAAATTCTAACTTTTTAAAATTTGCAAATATGTACTCTTTTATTAGATTCTTTTCATTCAATACTGATCTCATCATATAATGTAGAATTCTAAAACAAGATAGTAATCTGTTCTTCCATCCCCACGATATTTTCTTGCTGCTCAGAAAGTTTTTCTGTGCTTTCCAAAATGGTGTTATTATATTTATATTTGAAACTTTGAAAGCAACATTTCTGGCTTTCAGTATTGAAAATCAATGCTTTATTTAGTTCCATGTTTTTGATGTTGTTTGTCTCTGAAAACATTCACTGTCATTCCTTTAGCTTATACAGTAGTAGTGATGAAATAGTTTAAATTTCTATAAATTAATTTTTTAAATTAGAGCTTTTTGTTTGTTTTAATAATTCTTGGGTAAACTACTTTTTTAACGAATAAACTCCTGGTAGAATGAGGGTTTTTTGCCCCTCAATTTCTTCAACCTAACTAGATTTTCATAGATCTAATCATCTTTATGTGAGGTTTGTTCCAAACAAAGTTAAGTTCAGAATTCATAATTCATTGGTTTTTAGTGCATTCACAAAGTTGTGTAGTAGTTACTAATGTCTAAACCAGAACATTTTCATCACTTCAAAAAGAAATCCCGTAAACATTCTTTTCTCATATTTGTTGGCAGCGAGTTTTTTTTTTCCTTTATTCTTTTTTTTTACGTGTCAGCATAAATCACCTTTTTAGCAGAAAATATCTATATTTTCCAAAGCAAGCAGCAAGTTTTTTAAACAAAAGCCACATCATAAACCTCCCAAATTAAATTTTATCTGGGAAAAATGCTGTGAGGTCATATAATTACCAAATAATTGTTCTCTTTAAACTGATGCTTCTAACGCTAAAACTGAACCAGCTTTCTAAAAAGCTTAGTGTTCATTTATATCATACATTCAGATATTTAACATCTAAGTTTTTTTTTTAATCTTTTGACACGTGTATCCAGTGGACAGTTTATAATTACTTAGTACGCTTGGTATAAGAGGAACTTTAAATTGATAATAAGAGTTTTTAAATGTACTTTTAAAGTCTAATGTAAGGTAAAGAACCCACATACACATACGCACACAAAGATTATTTATTTGCTAATGTTAGAATTTTTTTTTTTAGCCATTTACCAGAGCTCTACCAGAATTTATTTCATTAAATCTCATTTGGTGCTTTGTATTTTTACAGTCATTGCTGCTCCTAGCTTACCTCATAAGGAATGGATCAGAGCGTGTTGTTACAAGTGCCAGAGAACACATTTATGATTTGCGATCCCTGGAAAATTACCACTTTGTAGGTGAGCAATGGAAAAACCTATAAGCAAATTAAAACAGTAGTTGGAGTTGTCAGTCACCTGAACCAGCTTAGAAGCTTCTCCGCTCTAATTAGAATGTGACTGTTGCTGGTTGTGTGACGAGTGCAGAATCCAAGACGTGGGGCCCTAGAGTATTAATTAGTGAAGACAAGAACTTGCAGAAAATACTGGCTAATAACAACAGAACCAACACAACATGAGTGTTCGGGTTTATATTAAAATATGCACTGGAGACTGGTCCCCTGTGGTGTCCATAAAGGAATAGCTTTAATCATATGGGAAGAAAAGGTTAGAGCTCCAAAACACACACATCTGTTTGAAGCTGGGGGTTTTTTTTCCTCCCACCAAATAATATTTACTGTGCAAAGGCAGCAAGGCCAGAGTGTGTTTTGAATGTGAAAGAGGATACAGAATGAACCACATTTCATTTTGTAGCGTACCCCAGTTGAAAGCATTTTAAAAATTCAGTTTTTCAGCTACACTAAATCCTGGTAATTAGTGTTTCCAAACTTGTATTGGGGAGACGAAGGCGTTTGGGTGCTTTTCAGTCATTAAAATGTACGTTTTGTTTTGTTTTGTTAAAATACCATAGAAAAAGAAAATAACATTTTTGGATATTAGTCCATTTTGTATGGTTATTGTTAGTAATCATTTTTAGTGGATCTTTAATTGATTTTGCATAGAACCGTTATCTGTGGTCCTTTTTAGTTCATCTTTGCACTCTCTTGTAAGCCAAAATTGCATCTCAAGACTTAGGATTTGATGAGGAAATGACAAAATTCAATAACACAATTTGCCTCTTTTTATTCACTTTAAATTATTGAAGTTGGTTTCTTGTGTTGAAATTTTCATGTCTTTTTTGTGTGTGTTAAAGAGTTTGATACATATTAACTGAATTCTTAAGGTTTTGTTTCTCCCTTACCATCGTCACAGATGAGCATGGCAAGGATCAAGGTATAAATATTCGCCAGAAGGTGAAAGAATTGGTTGAATTTGCCCAGGATGATGACAGGCTTCGTGAAGAGCGAAAGAAAGCAAAGAAGAACAAAGACAAATATGTTGGGGTTTCCTCAGACAGTGTTGGAGGATTCAGATACAGTGAGTATCAAAGACAGACTGGCACCTAAGCATCAGTTTAGCTTCTTGGGTGTATTTTAAGAATCATTGAAATACAGAAGACAAAAATGCTATTTTGAATACATACAATACTGAGATATATGTAATACTCATTTTGGCTCCTGTGGATCTTAGGAATCTTCCTATTTTTTACTTTTGTGTTTCAAGAATATGATTTTAACCATTAAGCATTATTGAATGACGAAACTTTGAGTTGACATACAGAGAATAAAATAGATATATGCCCTTTTCTCTTGAGGTTCCCATTCTAAGAAAAAAAAGGATTTCTGTAACTTACCATGTAGAGCATTAAAAAAAAAGTTTGATGAAGAGATTCATCCTCCTAATTCAAAACCAGTTTAGCTCTATTTTTGGCCAAAAATAGAGCTACAGTTTAGTCCATCCTGAGTATGTTCCCTTAATTAAGCACTGCATTAATTTGATGTAGAAAAAGGTAACTGACAATACCATCAGTTTTTCATCTAGGCCTATCACTGTATTGTTCCTAACATATTTAAGAACAGCTAGAACATTCATCTCTCATGTTTATTTTTAATGTAATAATATGGTTTTCCTAAAATAGATCACTAGGCAGGTGCTTGAAACAGATACAGAAAATAAGAACTCTCTTTCATGTTCCTTTGGACTCGTTCTGTCTTCTCTGAACACTGACAGTCCCTTGTCATTTTGTATATACACAGACAGGCCAGTGCCACGTATACTTAGCAGCTGCATATTGGGGATCTCTAACTGCCCCCCAACCATATCTAAGTTTGTTTATATTTGAATTATACTGAGATCTCGTAGCTCCTTCATTGTAACTGTGTAAAAATCTTCTATTTCTTACCTTGCGAGTATCTATAAAATGTCTTCGCTCCTTTGCTCCTCTGCTTTCTTGCCCTCAAATTAAAAATACTGCGCTTAATTGGTTAATGTTTCTAACAGCAGAAAAATTCCTTTTTTTAATGTCCCATATCTCATTTAAGTCAGTTCTTGAATTGGGCAAAAATGTTTCTCTTAAATAAATCACATAAATATGTTTTGGAGTTTTTATTTGTTTATGGGGAGTAAGAAGTCTTTCAATTATTTACCCAAGTAAATATTTTATTCTTTAGATTTTTCAAAGTAGCTTTAGCAGTTTAATGTGTTTTTGAGTAGAAAGAGCTGTTCGCGACTCCTTTCCTCATTCTACTTGCTAGTAGTCCTTTTTTTAATCAGCACAATATATAATTAGATAAATTTAGACAATTGAGTAAGTTTTTAGACTGAGAGTGAACTAATTACATCATCTGCATTAGAGATAGAGTTGAATGTCCTGTGCATCGCCTTCTTTTATAAATTATTTTTAATGTTATATATATTATTCAGAGACTTAATCAACTTTAGCTATTTTACATGCTTTTTATTTTGACATTAGATAATGTTTTGCCAATATCCAGTATCTCTGGCACTCATTTAGTATGATGTCCACCGTGCTAATTTAGTTTTCACCTGCTTTCATTTATCCTGTAAATTTGTTTCTTTTCAAAGTCTAGTTCATCACATTGTTATTGAAGTGTACATATATATTGTTGGAGAGCCATTCATTTTTATAATACCATCCTGGCTTAAATTTTGTCTAGGAAACATTTTTTTCATGTTCTCTTTAAGTTGGTGGTCACTTTCAGATTTAGTAGACGTATTTTTAAATCCTCAAACTCTCACAGAAAATTTTGGCTTTGCAGTTTTACTGAGTAATTCAGCAAAATGGTTTTGTTCGATCTCCAAAGGGCATGTATGCCATCAGAACTTGTTAACCAAAGTTTAAACAAAAGCTCAGTTATCCACCTTTTGATTATTTTGCTGTTTCTCATTGGTCTTTCCTTTTTCTCTGCACCCTGCCTTAATTTTCGGTCTTCTTTTTAACCACGCATGATTTTTCTGCACCTTGTACTCTTGCCTCTTAAGTTGAGTTTGGACATGAAAATGGAAATGGAAAAGGGTCCATTTAGCGCCTGTAATTCCTATCTCTTCTTTAGGCCCTCAAATTCAAGGACTAAAACAAATCTTGACATTTTGGGGCTTTTTTTCACTGCCAGTGATCTACTATCTCCATTATCAAATTCACACAGAGGCTCCCTAGGTTTTGCCAGTCCCAGCATAATGTTTGGACTTGGTTTTTGAATAGATCATCACTGTTCTGAACTGCTTGAGCATATTTCATGATTCTAGTCTGTATAGTTTTTGGTAGTTAGAATATTCTTTTCTTTTTAAAATAATTGAAGGATGCTTTCCCATGCCATGAATTACATTTGTTTTTCTAGTTTGATGGTAAAGAATGACAGTTATGAGTCTTTACAGTATATTGGGATATGTAGCATTCAGAGTAGTGTTTCCTGTAGTTTGTGTTTTGTAAGAGATTGTTGCTGTCCAGTGCTTTTCTAATAATTGAAAAACCATTAAGAAATGGGAATGAAATATAATGCATTAAGTGACTTTTGTGAAAACAAAAGATTTCCATTTCTCTTTTGCTTATATAGCTCGTGTTGGTTTTTGTGTTTTCCTCTACTTTCAGCAGCCCTTAAGAACTTCCTGATATGCTGTGCTGTGCATTAAGGTTGTGTTAGTTTTCATAAACAAAAGCTTTTGAATCTGCATTCCTGCCACTTAATGACTGGCACTACATGCTGTGCCTTGCTGCAATTGTGTTGATTCAGCACTGTGGGAGCTTTCTGTTTTCCTTTGAAAACTATTTTATTATGAGGAAAAGTTTCAGAAATAAGGACTATAGACACCTTTTGAATTTAATGTCCTTAGAGTTGCTTCTTTTTTTAATGCTTTATATAGGTGAACGATATGATCCTGAGCCTAAATCAAAATGGGATGAGGACTGGGATAAAAGCAAGAGTGCTTTTCCATTCAGTGATAAATTAGGTGAACTGAGTGATAAAATTGGAAGCACAATTGACGACACCATCAGCAAGTTCCGGAGGAAAGATAGAGAAGACTCTCCAGAAAGATGCAGGTATTATTAACACTTTGTCTCCTGGGTCTCTTGGAAAGGGTACTAAATTGACACAGCTGGGTCTTGGGTTTTTTTATTTGTTTTGGGTGTTGGCATTATCTGAAATTCAGCTTTATTTGTTTGTTTCTTTAATTTATTTTTTAGAGCAATTTTAGCTTCACAGAAAAATTGTGCATAAACTACAGGGAGTTGCTGCATAACCCCACCTCTCCGAGTGCAAGAATGCATGCACACACACACGGTTTCTCCAGTTATTAACATCTTGCATTAGTGTGGTACATTTATTAACAATTGATAACCAATATTATTAACTAAACTCTTCAGTTTGCATTAGGGTTTACTGTGTTGTATAGTTGACAAATGCATAGTATCCACCATTACAGAACCATACAGAGTAGTTTCACTTCCCTAAAAATGCCTTGTGCAAAAATATGGAAAAATTCATGAATTTGCATGTCAGCCTTGCATGGGGGCAGGCTAATCTAGTTCCCTGACGAGGGATTGAACCGAGACCATGGCAGTGAAAGTGCCAAGTCCTAACCACTGGACCGCCAGGGAATTTCCCAGGTCACGCGAATTTTCACTGTATTGTTCCATTTTTAGTATATTTGCTGCTGATTTATACATATATATAGTGTGTGTGTGTGTATTTACACACACATATATACAGTGCAGCTGTTTATAAGATGCTATGTCAGACATTTGCATTTAGTATTGACACACTTTCCTTGTCTGTGTCCATTTATTTCTAAAATTGATCACATTTCCTGTATGTTTTTGTTCAGGCCATTTATTGGAATTTTTTTTCCCAGTAAGAACTTTGATAGCTTATTTTGCAATTGGGCATCTGATGATCCAGGGATCTAAGGTATTGCTGAGGGATAATGAAGTTTATTATTTTATTAGATTTAAACAAAAGTTAGGGGTTTGAAAATTCTTCCTGTGACATTTCATTAAGATTCTGTGTCAGTTTATACCAGAAAAAAAAAAATCTAGATGGATATTTGGACTAAAATGTTTTCGAGTATGACCTATATTTTCATAGATTACATTTTCTAATGGTGGGGTATTTGTATTTAGTTTTACATAGAACAGTACTAGGAACCTTTTAGCATTCACTTTTTCTTACCTACCAATATGCTATTAACTAGTTTTTCTGCCAGTTATAAGGGCAATATATGTAGCACTTAATTTGCAAAGCAAGTTTTATAAGATCTTTGTCATTTGTGCCTCACTGTATCTCTATTAGATAGTCTAGAGCAAGGATTTTACCATTATTTTGGGGGAGTAAGAACTGAAGCCCAATCAGGCTGTGTGGAACTTGCCTAAAGTAATGCAGAGATGCAACCAAAACTTCAAGTGAGTTCTTGTAACTAAGTACCATCTCTTTTTCTCTTATAAAAAAATCTTAACAGTTCAGATTTAGGGGTCATTAAAAAGAAATAAAAATAATAATTTTGAAACTATTCAGATTCTAAAATATTTTAGTGTCTTCTCATTACATTTCCATATTTATTAAATCTGTGGAATTCCTGTCTGTTTCTGGAATATGACCTTTGAAGAACCAGAATTTATTTTTAATACTTCGAATATATTTTACAACTATATTTCTAGCTCTTCTATACTGAAAGTGTATGCATATGGTAATAATAAATAACTAAACTATGGAAAACGCTGCCTACCTCAAATACTCTGTGCTGTTTTTCCCTCTTTAATGTTCTTGTGGCCTTTGTGTTCACACTTTTGGTTTGACTTAGAAAACATAGTGGCCACATATTCTGTTGCTATTTCCTGAAGAAGTATGGGAATCAGGTAGGTAGGCTGGTTAGAAATCTAACTGTGTACCTTCTTGTTTTGTTTTCTCTTCTTTGCCCTCCACCCACAATTTTTCTTTACTTGCTTTGTCTTCCTATTCTTTTTTTTTTTTCTGTTTCTTCCTTGATTTTTTCTTTTCTACATTTGCCTCTAAGACAGGATCTGCTAGAGTTCCTAAATCTTTTATATATTCAGGTTTAAAAGAGTGAAAATGTAGTGTATGTTATTTGTTTTAGTAACTAAAGAGCAAACCAGGGACTTAACATCTTGGAGTATTTGTGAGAGAAGAATAGATTTTTAGACAAAGTTGCATGGGACCTATCTGGCATGTTATCAGAATTTTAGACTTATTAGCTTATTATTAGATTCAGGAATTCTTGAACACTGATCATATATGAAGCTTTCATTTCATTGTGTGCTAGTCAGGTTTATATTCTCACCTTGTAAAGAAATTATCTTGCACTGTAATCAAATTGGACATCAGAAAGGTAAGAAGTTTTAGTCTTAGATATAGGACTGATGGTGGTAATTTTTAGGTCATTTGTTGCTGAGAAATTAGTAAGTGACAAGGGGTTTTGAACACTTGATCAGAACTTGTAGATTCCCTAAAATGTTTATAGATAAAAATACATTTAACCCCTTTGCTCAGTGTGGGAAGCCATTCTTCTTGATTCTTGATTTATACAGGTTCCAAATTGATTTATATTTAAGTAGAAATTGCTTTAGATTAGTCCGAGTTAAATTGCATCAGTAATAATAGTCATAGTTTTAAGGAGAATTTTAAGTATTTTACTTCAGAATATTTATAATTTAAACCACCTACTCTGAAGTTAAGAAATAATAGGTAATGGAACGTATTTCAGGCAATTTCTCTCTCTGTCCTACTTGTACCAGAAAAAAAAACCCAATGCGTCATTACTGGAGAGCACACTAGTACTGACATATTTAATTTGGGGCATATGAAAAACACAGTTCTTTTACTCGTTCTGTATTTTTTTCCTTTTGCATGTTAAGAAGAGGAAAAAATCTTTGAATGTGCCTGAAAAGGAATTCTTTTAAAATATTTTAAATATATTTAAATTTTCTGTAAAGCAGTTTTCTTAGTTTTGTGAAAGTTTGATCTCGTGATTCTATATAGTAAAATAGAGCACAGTTCTTGTAAAGTGCATTACCTCATTTTTCTGTATTTACAGATGAGAGTTTAATCATTTGAATGCAGATAGGATAATATTTAAAAGATATCCATTGAAATTATAGTATTTTATTATATATTTGCATTAGTATATGAGAGTCAGTGACAGAATCATGTTATATAAATGGAACTGTAGTTGTTGCACAGTCCATTTCAAGAAAATGGTTATCAAATGCAGCTATTTGAGCTCCTAGACTCTAATCAATTGATTCTGATATGAGAATAACCCTGCTATTTTATTTTTTAATTAAGCTTTAAATCTATAATAAATAAGTACTTGAATTATTTCAGGCTTTTTTATTTGTACACATTTATGTAAATACTTTTTTGTAGCAGTATTTTAGACTTACCTGGGGAATTTGATGGGTTCCCACTTCCGCTCCCCAGTGCATACATATGATTATTCAGATAGCTTAGATAACATTCTCTTGATCCCTGTCAAATAGTCAAAGTGTGGAATTTTGGAGTTACTGCATTTGAAATTCTTTAGCTCAAATCACTGAGGGCTCCATTTTAAAGTAATCCCTAGTCTTATTATTTTCCTTCTTTTTTAATATCTTTTAGTGACAGTGATGAGGAAAAGAAAGCAAGAAGAGGCAGATCTCCCAAAGGTGAATTCAAAGATGAAGAGGAGACTGTGACGACAAAACATATCCATATCACACAGGCCACAGAGACCACCACCACAAGACACAAGCGCACAGCAAATCCTTCCAAAACCATTGATCTTGGAGCAGCAGCACATTACACAGGGGACAAAGCAAGTCCAGATCAGAATGCTTCAGCTCATACACCTCAGTCTTCAGTTAAGGTGGGAATGGCATGAGTTTACACATTATACACAGTTTTATTATAAGTTACTTTTAGAATTACTGCATTAGTAGTCTCAGGCATTTCTAGGTAATCATATTAATTATAGATCATCTGGCATGTATTAGTCATTAATAATAAGAAATCTCTTTGGAGGAGGAAACTTGTCCAATTGCTGAATAATTATCTATGTACTTTCTATGGAAATAGTAATAACACTCTTGGTTCACTTGGGAAAGGTTGTGAATCAGAATGTAGTGCATCTGTTTCCTTCTAGACACCATCACTGGTACCAAGTGTGAGATTCACTAAGGAAAACATGGTAGTGTTTGGAAATTGTAAGAAATGACCACTTGTATATATGACAAGTAGTTATATAGCGGAACTGGTCTTATTTAATACAGAGATCGTTCCTCTGAAAAGAAGGTTTATTTGCCCTGTGGTCAGTATTGATCAGTAGCAGCACTAATTCTTGTAACTGTCTTCACTTTTTATTCCGCACAGAAATGAAATCCACCTGATAGATACCTGGCTGCAAGCTAGTCTTTTGGACAGAAATCTGTCTAAGAGGGAGGTTTGCCCTGAAAGCCTCAATAGTTGTTTTGTTACTCTCCCCCAACTAGTATTCACCCAGCTTGTATCTTTGCATCAAATGTAGCTGAAAGCTAGGGAAAATATTTTTCTAATGTATCTTGCAAATTGCAGGGGACTCTAAAAATAAAGCTAGTCCTACTTAGTGTCAAGAACTGTGTCAAGTTTTCCCACATATCTTCTGGTGTATAATTTCACCCATATTGTGCTCTTTTTAGTTTTGAGGAAAACCTCAAAATTACAAGTCAACTTTAGTTGTAGTTAAAAGGGGGAAATGGATGTGTTATTTCCTTGTGGTCTTAGTTTTCCCCTACTGTGGATACAGTTGCTTACTGATGACTGTCTAAGATCTGGTAGATAGTCATAATTAAAACCCAAATAATACATGATGGCTGTTATATGAAGAGTTCATTTATGGTTGCATGGGGAAAATCATCCAACCTGTATAATTTTTTTTAACAGTAAACTGAGACTTTTATACCTTAGGATTTTAAGTATCAATATGTAGTACAGCCTGAATGTATGTCACTGCCATAAATACTTTATAGTGTAAGCTTTTTGACTTTGTTTTTATTACCAAAAAAATGCATAGAACTCTGAAGTTCTCAGCAAGTTACTCAGCTGCTTCAGATCTCTTTCAACCTCAAGGCCTTTTTGAACCACAGTATATAGTGTTTTAATCTTCAAAGCTCAAATTAACATGCCTAGGAATTTACAGTGTTTTCCTATTGCCTAGCACTTCTGTTCTAATTTAACATGTATATATTGAACATTGAGGATCTATGCATTAGGGTGCTTAGAACTATGTATAGGAGAAAAATCATATTACAACTCCAGCCCCACAGTTTAGTTTGGGAACTAAATATAAAACAGATGTCAAGGTATATCAGACCAACATAGAATTGTACTGACCTGAGCTAGATAGGAGCTAGATAGGATGTTGGCCTTCAGTCCAGTAGATCTCAGACCTTCTTATACATTGGAATTACTTAAAGGAGCTTTCTAAGACTGTACAGATGAAGATCCCAACCTGGGCAATTATGATTCAGTATGTTGTGATGGAGCTGGGCGTATATATTTCTTTAATGCTTCTCAAGTGATTCTGTGTTAAGATTTGAGTGGGATCTGGAAGGTATGTTTTTTCAGAGTGAAATGCAGTAAGAAATGAGAAAGTAACCCAGGAGTAGTGGACATGCCTAATCTTGTCTGATCTCCCAAAAGAAGTGAGTTAGGGAAAAGAGGAGTGTGGATGTTAGGGACTTTTACAATGGTAGGCATTTAAAAATACTATCTCTCCATAAGGATTCAAGGTCACTTCTCTTTTTTCAGAAAAGGAAATCTACCTTTATTAAGATAATTACAGGTATTTGTGTCTCAGTTGGGAATTAAAGATGAGTAGAGCAGATTTTTTTAAAAAAATAGTAGAAATATGTTTTCTAAGCTTATTTAGTTCTGTGTGTGTTTTCAGACTTCAGTGCCTAGCAGCAAGTCATCTGGTGACCTTGTTGATCTGTTTGATGGCACCAGCCAATCAACAGGTAAGCTTCCATATTGGTTTTTTCTTTTTATCAATAGTATTCTTGGTTTCAGAGTAATTTTTTTTAATGGCACATAAAAGATGGAATGAAAATTAAAAAAAATTTTTTTTGCATTAGATTTATTTTTAATGTGAAATTAATTCACTTTGAGCATTATTTGGGAGGAAGTGTTTAATTGCCTTAAATAAGGAAGGTGAGCACTTAAATATTTGACTGGTAATTCAGTAATCTCTCTCAATTTCTTCAGCACTGAGTATTTGGGGTCCCTTTGCTTTTTCTATAAGCAAAATGGACTGCTCTGCCCATTTCACTGTCTTTCCATAAATCTTAATTCTGGCTGTCAAACTACCCACGCCTACAGTTCATTTAAACTTTTCATTCATTTATTCACTAAACATTTATCGAACCAGACACTGGCCTGGGTGCTTGCAGTATAATGCTTAGTAAAACAGTTCTTGCCCTCACGGTAAGGTCAAGTGGAGGAAGTAATCATTAACCAAAGAGTCACAAATAGTTACCTAGTTACAAACAGACAGAGTGCTTTGGAGGAAAGGGGCATTCTGTGAAAGTGTGACATATTTTAAAGAGGGCTGCAGCAAAAGAATAGTCCATTTACCAAGATTTTCTCACAGAGAAGATTAATGCTTTCTTCAGTTCGATGTCCAGTATGTGCTAGATTTTTTTGAGTAATTCCCTATAAATTGTTTTCAAGAAAATTGATTATTTTAGGTTGCATTTGATGATTATGGAGTCGTAATAAACTGTACTGCAAGTCAAAACAGCTTAAGAAATAAAACATGTTTAAAGTTCATTTCACATTAAAATGTAACTGGCGAGATTGGCATAGAAATAATGTCAAAGTAAATCTGTTGTTTCTAGTTGTGTGTAATAATTTTTCAAAACTGAATTGTTTTAAAAATTTACATTAGTGTTTATGATGAAAATTACTTCTCACTGATAGTTTAGTACATATGATTAATTTAAAGTCTCCTATTATTTTCTCCCTGTCCTTGTCTGCTATCATAAAATTAATTCTTAGACTAGGTGTGAACTTACTAGGGTGTCTGGTTCAATCCAATTTCTGAGATTCTTCAGTTCCCACTCCCTTTTTTCTGTGAATGTAACTTCGTAAAATTATTCCTTAAACTCTATTGAACTGTCATGCCCAAGTTTGCAAACAACTACATTAGTTGTTTGACAATTTATGCGCTGTCTTTTTGTACACTGAAGATTTTCATAGTAGTATTAACTGGTAGTTAGCATGTAGTCATATAATACAGACTTAGTGTCACAGAATATCAACTATTTTGGATTTCCTGGTATGAAATATTAAAGAGCCCTTTTCATGCATCTGTGAAAATTTTTAATGGAGCAATCAGAGAAGAATTAACTAGGAAGGTCAGATGAGTGAATCTAACTTTTTTCCTTGGTGTTAGCCAGATTGCTTTGAACAGAGAGAATTATTAAATACCAGCATGCTTCCTTTGCTTGGCAAGAAACCTTTGAGTGGTTTTTCTTCTCCAGTGCAAGCAGTAGATTGGCTAATTAAATAGAAGTAGCAATTAATATTAATACAGTAATTGAGACAAAGTCTGAATGAAATTTGGAATATTTCTTGCCTTAATGTTTTTATCTTAATAATTTCTAAAAACCAACCGAAAATGGGTTGACATCATAATTTTAAAAAAATTGTTCACTGTTTATTATTATGGTCACTCTTTTTTTTTAATTAATTAATTTTTTTTTTTTTGGCTGCGTTGGGTCTTTGTTGCTGCGCGCGGGCTTTCTCTTGTTGCCGCGAGCGGGGGCTGCTCTTTGTTGAGGTGTGCGGGCTTCTCGTTGTGTTCTCGTTAAGGTGGCTTCTCTTGTTGTGGGGCACACGGACTCTGGACGTGCGGGCTTTAGTAGTTGTGGCACAGGGCTCAGTAGTTGTGGCTCGTGGGCTCTAGAGCGCAGGCTCAGTAGTTGTGGCACATGGGCTTAGTTGCTCCGCGGCATGTGGGATCCTTCTGGACCAGGGCTCGAACCCGTGTCCCCTGCATTGGCAGAATTCTTAACCACTGCGCCACCAGGGAAGTCCCCATAATTATTTTTTAAAGTTCACTCCTATTTGAAACAGTTTAACCACTTTGTGTAGAACCCCCTCCAATCAGTAAGATGAATTTCATTACTATGAATTTCTATTTAAATATTTTAGTAGTAATATATTTTAAATTGAATTCAGCAGTGGAAAAAAAAATTGGATGTTAAATCTTTAGCACCTACATGTAAGAAAGTCTAAGACTCTACCACATTAGCATTGCTATTTGGTATGCCATTTGGGTGTCATTTCCCATATGTGCCTATATTTATAACACTGCTGTCATGCAAGTAATATGGACATGAACTGTAAACCTAAGCAGGTACAGCTTCTGTACCATTCACCAGATAAATGTCTCCTTGGGGAAAATGCTCAGATTTTCTTTTTTTATGTGTTATTTCATCCTTTTTGTTAGCATCTTCAGAAGTATATGTGGTAAAATCATTGTGGAATATCAACCAAGTTTAAAAGTACACATGTGAAACCCATTCATCAAGATTTTCTTGAGACTCTGATGATAAATGTCCCACTCTGGTGATGTTCTTTTAAAATCTGTACTCAAATGATATTTTGGTGACATTTATACATAGTATGTTTCTAAGTAAACATTTTTTAAATGAATAATAATGTATTTAGAAAATAAGCCAGTTACAAATATAATGCCAAGAACCATTCCATTTCATTTTTAGTATATCTCGTCTTCAGAGTTTTCGTTGTCTTCTTTTGTCCCTTTTGTAATTAAGGAATTTAGGTCTTGATTAACATACTACTACATAAGTTGTTTCTAGTACAATGAATGAGGTTGAAGAGAAAATATAAAGACTTTACAAGGCTTGCAATATCTTTTGAATTTTTGGTTGTTAAAAAATATCTTTTAAGATTAATGTGTATAAAATCCAAAATGTTCATTACATTTACATTTGAACCTGTTGCCTTGTACTCCGTTATCACTAAAGTTAGTTGAGGATATTTACATGGATGTGAACCACCTTGTTATAGCCAAGTTACTGGTTATTACAACCCAACTTACATATTAGAATTTTCATGGGCGTTGTCTCTAGTTTAACCTAAGTTTACTAAGAATAAAATGTTTTACCATATTCTGTTTTCACTAATATAAAAGTAGTGTGTGCTCATTTTAGAAATTTTATGGAAAAAAAGTAATTCACCGTAACTTAGGTGCATAAAGTTAACTATTAATAATTTTGGTGAATAGTCTTTCTTTAAACATTTTCTATATAATCAGTCAATATATTTATTTAAGCATTTATTTATTTATTTATTTTTCACAACTCACACACATACTGTATTTTATTTTTACAAGAGATAAATAAACTGACACCAAGCATTGTAAATTAAGCATTTATTATGTTGCAAATCTTTTTCAGGCTTCTAGATAAAGATTTTATTGTTATTATATTTTTTTGTAAACTTTTTCATCTAAAATCTCATGACCATTTCCTTATTATAGTTGGTATTTTACAGACCTTTTAATTGCTTTATAATCTTAACATTGTGTAAATATGCTGTAATTTACTTGACCAGTCAGCCTGTTATTTTTTGGACATTAGGTTTTGATTTGTTTCCAAACTTCTCTCTGTTATAAAGTAGTGAAGTAGCATCTTTCAAAATCTTCCATTTTGGTAAGGAGAAAATAATATTTCATTCTATTTTGCATGTGTTTGATGACTGACTTTGAAACTTTTCTTGGTTTTATATTGCTAGTTGTAACTTGTCTATTCCTGTCCTTTGTCCTTTTTTTTTAAATTGGGGTTGTTTATCCTTATCGATTTTTTAAAAACTTATTTATATTAGTTCTTCATCATATATTTACAATTTTTTGTCATTTCTATTAATTTTGTATTTATTAGAACTCCTTGTGCAAAAGTTTTCATAACGTAATCTAGATTAAATTCTTCGTTAAAGAATATTTCCATTTATAGTTAAAGCACTGTCTAGTTCAACTATACTTTTCCTGTCCACAATGTTGCTTTGGAAAATACATGTTCCCAGCTGGTGATTGTAAATAACCTCCTTGCTTCCCTGAAAAGGCAGATGGAAATGGTTCATTTATAATGACACCTCTCATGTGGGAATCTTGAAGGGTAGCTCTTATTGTGAAATTTAGCAGTCTTCCACATGCAGCAATTTTTGGTAGACTCTTATTTAAATTCCCTTAGATAGAAGTTATCTGGGAAAAATGCTTAAGTATAGAAAATGTCTGTTAAATTTAAGGCATTGGTATGAATAACATCATGCATATAGGTTTGGATAGTCCCTCCTAGGAGGGAGAAACTTTTCCTAATTGAAATAAGAGATTTTTAATTTCTGAGATAGTTTCCAAAGTTGAGGATCACATTATGTAAAACACAGTAGAAGTATAATCTGTGGCACTTCAGAAGATGGAGAAAAGTTAAATCCTTTTCAAGGAAAGGTGGCTTCTATTTGTTAAATTCTTAGGTGTGTTTCCACTCTTTTACCTCCAGTGTTCTTAAATTAGTCATGTTTGAAATTAAACTCCCTGTAGTGTGGATGGAAAGAATAATATTTGCTATAGACAAGTTATGAACATAGTATAATTTTAGCTTAGGTGTTAGAATGTAGAGCAATAGAATAACAAAATAATTATTTGAAATGTTAAATTCAGGATAGGACAAAAATAAAATATGTCACCCAGTTTGAAGATGTGATTCACAGTATTCAGTGCTATACTCCACAGCATGAATTTTCTTTGTAGCCCAGACTGGATAAGATTTGAAAATTCCAAACTCATTTGGCATAATAAATTACATATTGATGTTTATTCACTGCTTGGATGAAGAAAATGAAAATAATCCCCTATTTTCAAATCCCTTAATGTTATAATAAAAGATGAACTATCATTCTGTTACCTAACAGTATACTTTGATCAATATTTTTAACATGAAGGAATATTACAGAAGACATACTTATGAATATTAAGCAGCAAGTGTTCACACCATTGATTTCCCTGCTAGATTTTATTAATATATGTGCTTGTTTATATAGTTTAAAAATATAGCTCATTGATCTTTTGTACCTATTGTCACATTTATTATGACATATGTACCTTTAAAGAAGAGAAAAATCACTGTGATATTTTCCTTTGGATAAAGCAAAAGCAGACATATGAGCTGTAGTTGTTGCTAGGAGTAGAGAACCTTGGCCTTGGTGGAAGTTAGTTCACGGTGAGTGAGTATACATGTGAATATGTGCATCTGTAATGAGGTGAAGAAATAAGGAATTTGTTAGGCCTGCTGATAGTTGACTACAGTAAATGTGCCTTAAAAAGAAATACCAAGTTCACCTGTGTCAGAAACTGATTTGTTCCTTTTATTACTGCTGGCTATTTATTAAGAAGGGGAGATGGTTCTAGTTTAATTAACCCAGTTGAGTGTAGCAGATGGGACAGAATGTCTTGCAGCGATAAGACAATTCAGAAATGGCACCAGATGTTGGAAGCTGTCCCTGGTGGTATTTGAGTGCAGCCCAGATGTTCCAGTCCCACCTGGCTAGTTTCTAAGCACTGCAGGCTAAGCAGCTGTGATGTAACCTATATAATGTTCACATAACAGTAAAAGCACTTTAATTGAACTGCCGCTCTAAATTTCTAAGGTTGTGACTCTTAAGAGGTGAAATCTTTAAGGACAAAAATAAGGACAACTATTTAAGGTTTTAGATCCTTTGACTATTGCTGTTTCATTGATAACTGAATTGAGGAGAAGTGGAATATAAAATTTAACAATGTTACTGTTCAAATTATAGATAAAAGTAAATATTCGTACCTATTTAGTGTTTACAAATGAAAATTTGTATGAGAATGTGATGTTATGCATGCAGATTGATCTGCAGCCTTATGATTTGAATCTCACCCCTTTAAAACACCAGTCTGGAAGTAGCAAAAAGCTACTGGTTTTTTTTTCAAGGATTAAAAATGGAAGTGTTTTGCAAATATTTGCAAGTAAACAGTAGGAAAAAATAGTCCACCTAAATCATTGCATTCATTTTTCTTCCTATAGCTATTAAAACTGATTACTATGCAGATCAACTTCAAGGGTTTTTTTGGGGGTTTTTTTCCCCTTTTATTTAAAAAAAAGTCAAACTGCAGAAAATTTGTCACATTTTCTTTGTCTCTCTCTAGTTCTTTTTTGGTTTTGTTTATTTATTGTGCACCGTTTGAGAGAATTGCAAACATCATGACATTTTGCCCCTAAAATACTTCAGCGTATATATCTCCTTACAACAAGGACATTCTCCTTCACAATCATAATATAATTATCATACTTGGGGAATTTAACAGTGAAACAGTACTGTTGTATAATAGACCATATTCACATTTCCCTGGTGTCTCAATTACGTCATTTCAGTATAGCACTTACTTAAATATCCAGAGTCCAGTCAAGGATCACCCATTTCATTTACTTGCCATGTTTCTTTAGGCTTCTTTAATCTGGAGTGGTCCTAGTCTTTTTCTTTTATGATGACATTTTCTGAAGAGTCTTGACAGCTGTTTTGCAGAATGTCCCTCAATTTGTATTTGTCTGATTCATTCTTCATGACTGGAGTCAGGTTAAATATTTTTGGGAAGAATTTGGATGATGATTTCTTTTTTAGTCCCTTTGTATTAGAAGACCCATGAGTGCTATTTTGTCCAATTATTAGTGACATTAAGTTTGAGCACTTGTTTAAGGTGGTATCTATCTGATTTCTGCACTGTAAAAGTAGCTTAATCTCTTTTTATTTGTAATTAATCTGTGGAGTGATGATTTGATTACCCAGCAACATTTTACCCAGGTTTTAGCATCCACCGAAGATTCTTATAAAGAGCGTAATTGGCCAGATAAACTACATGCCTACATTATGTTCGTGAAATGTGAGTAAGGAGTAACTGTAACCACAGTTGTAGTATCTATTAATATTACTAGTTATAGAACTGAGGGATACTGTAAGAGAGTCTGTCCTGTGGTAGCTTAAAGGGAACATGGTGACATGAAAAGCTAGATCAACTAACTAGCTGTTTATGATGGGTCTTGGGGCTCTAGTATTGGGTATTTTTTGAGTGCAGTGCTAAAATGGCTTCCTAAAAGTGCTATCAGTTGTGCTGTGGTTCTGACAGTTTTTTTTCCTCATACTTAATTTCTAGGAGGATCAGCTGATTTATTTGGAGGCTTTGCTGACTTTGGCTCAGCCGCTGCATCAAGCAATTTCCCTTCCCAAGGTACGATATGATTTGATTGGCCAGAAATCTAGGGGCAGTGGAAATGTTAACCAAAAGAAAACAACCCTTCACCACCCCACCCCCATCTGCTGCTTTTGGCCATTTTCTACTTGTATTTATAATTCCCAATTCCCAAAGAATTTATTCACAAAGGTACTTTATTGGGCCAGTATCCTAAATGTGCCAGACGAATTAATCTGGTTGCAGACTACTCAGGTACACCTAAATAAAATTGCCCTCACTCATAAGTGACTCTTGTTTTATTTTTTGGGGCGGGGCGGGGGGGGGGCAGGGAGTAGGTGCGTAGGGAGTGTGAATAAGTATAAATCTCATTTTAGCAGCAAGAATATTATGGTTTACGTTTAGCTTATATGATTTTCTTGAATGAAATTCAGGGACATTGGAGTTGGGCAGACCATCTTACCAAAATTCATTTCTTTATAATTTAGATATCTTAAAAGAATTTCTATGAAAAATAACTGAACTTCATTTTGGCATATCCTTAAATGTGAGCAGTTGAACCTCAGGCAAAAAAGAATTCCTCATTCCATGTTAAATTAGAAATTTTAAAATACTCTAGATTTGTTGTGATCATTTCACAATATTTGTAAAGATCAAATCATTATGTTGTCCACCTGAAACTAATATAATGTTATGTGTCAGTTAACACCCTCAATTTTTTTAAAATGGCAAAAAAAAAAAGCCAACATCCAAGCAAAATATAGGCTTCAACATAATGGACTGAGGTGAAGGGCTTGTATTTTTCCCCCTTATTATTAATATTTTTATCTTACTACCTCTGCCATATACTTTGGTAGCTATTTAACTTTATGAAAGCCTCTGAGCCTCCACCTTTCTAAAATTGGGAATAATGCTACTTGTCATGGTTCTTTATAAGGATAGAGTAACGTCTGTAGAGACGTGTAGAATAGGGTCTGAGTTCATTATTAAGTGTCTTTTAGGTTGTAAAGGGGTTGGTTCTAATGTTTTTTTCCATAAAATTTGGTCAGTCTGAAGTTTGAGAGATAATATAAAAAATTTAGCTATAAAAATCATAAACATGAGGTGAGGCAAGGAGGAAATATTTAACTGAATTAGTTTTATTATTCATTTCAAGTAGAGTCATCTATCCCCATTAATTGGATTAAAATTTATATTTAGTACTGTCTAGTTTAGGTTAGTGAGGATTTAGGAAGAAAGACGCATAGGTTTTAATGTGATTTGGGTTATTTGGACCACTTGTGTAAATTCCAAGTATTTCCCAGAAACCAGGATTGTGGAGTAATGAACTGCTTCATTTTAGAAGTGTGATTATACCTTGTAAGGGTTAATACCTTGCTATAGGCAAATCAAAGTGGAAAATGAACATTGCCCTAATTTTACAGACTGGCTGTGTAATTCTCAAAGTTTTTATGTATATAAAGTTGCCTACTATGCAAATAATTCAAATATGTTAATGTTGCTAAGTGATAACATCTCTTCATCTTATGTGATTAACATAACCTGATCACCATTACACAAGGGGCTGAAACTGTTGCAACAATGATTAATGATTGCTGAACAATATATGCCTCACTAGAAATCTCTTCCTCCCATGATTAATCATCTCAGATAAAGTTTTCAGATGGGGCAACACATTTTGCCCCAGTTTCCATTCTTATTCTGTTTTCTAGATCAAGCAGATAGAAAATCAACATAAAGTTTACCTTTATCCAGCAGTCTTCCTTAAATTAGTTTAAATTGTTTAATACATAGAACTAATTGTAAAACTCTTAATTCAGTCTTTTTTGTAAATTAGATCAAAGACATATTTTAGCAAAACCCGGAAGTAATGAATATCAGCCCAGTTCTTATATTAAATTGTTGGTAGAACTTGGGGTTTCTAAGTGAATTATTTTCTCTTTTGAGGGTGCTTACATTACAAAATGGTAATAGAACATATAATTTTAAAGACTTAATGTTATTGTTCTCTTGATATTTAGCATAATGAGACACAATATCACAATATCATAGTGGGTGGTTACCTTTTAGGCTAGACAAAATGTATTTCCTAGTTGTAAGTGAACATGTAGTGCAAAGAAATTAACTTGAGCTACATACTGTTTGCTTTCAGATGACAGTTTATATGTAGCTCTTTCTTCACCTTTGCTTTTTTCAACTTCCATTAATTCATATTTATCTGTTTGTCCCTTTCTTAAAGCAAGATTTGTTTACTTAGTATAGCCTAGTTAAAAAAAAATTTTTTGCAAGTATCACTTGCCTTTATATTTATTGTGTTCCAAATAGTATTATGTATGCAGAATTTATAGAAGCTTGACTTATACTTTTATATGGCATACCTAAAGAAAGAAAGTGTGATGCTTTGCCTCTCCTCTGTCTTTTCACAATTAATCCAAAGTAACAATAAACCTCAAATGGCACTTACTATATATTAAGTTATTCAGTCTTCGCAACTTAGATTTTTTAAAAAGTATGGCACGGGGGACTTCTCTGGCAGTCTAGTGGGTAAGACTCCGTGCTTCCACTGCAGGGGCATGGGTTCGATCCCTGGTTGGGGAACTAAGATCCCGCATGCCTCACGGTGGGGCCACATAAATAAATAAAAGCTCTCCTTTAAATAAAATAAAAATACAAAGGCACAGAGAAGGTTAAGTAAGGTCACACAGCCAGTAAAATACAAAATCCGTTCTCTTAAATATTTCAGTCTATTAATTAACCTATTAATTTCTTTTTTTTCGCGGTACACGGGCCTCTCACTGCCATGGCGTCTCCCGTTGCGGAGCACAGGCTCCGGACACGCAGGCTCAGCGGCCATGGCTCAGGGGCCCAGCCGCTCCATGGCATGTGGGATCTTCCCGGACCGGGACACGAACCCACGTCCCGCACATCTGCAGGCAAACTCCCAACCATTGCGCCACCAAGGAAGCCCTAACCTATTAATTTTTATATTATTAAATGCATTAAATCTTTTCTATGCATTAAATCTTAAACTTGTTATAATTATACTTTGAAGCATAGTGATAGTTTTGTTTCTCTTTTTAAATATTAGCATGAGTTCCCCTCTTAAGACTATACCCCGCTTTTTACTTAAATAGACTGAACAGTCCCATTTGAAGTAAACAGTGTCCTAAGGTTATATATCATGGCTCTCTGTAGCCTTTGTGTTGTCAGTGGAAGCATGGCCAAATGGGTGAGAACTCCTTACAGAAATTTAGTAATCCTAGTCTTAATTTTATTGAGTTTTTCTTTTTAATGAATTTGGGGTTTTATTTACATGAGATGGTATAAATCATAGTCTGATTTCTCTTTGAACCTTTCCAAATAATGATTGAACAAAATGAGCTGAACTGTCTGATTTTACTGAGTTACTCCTTGCATGAGGATTCTGGATCTCCCAGCAAAGAGTTTAACCAGTTTAGAGGTTTTTTTCTTGTTTTTTGGGGATCTCAGGCTAGTTCATATTTGTTTAGCTAGAAACTTATTTGATATGCAAACTTAGGTTGAAGGAAAGTTTTAGTTTCTGTAATTTCTTTGTGTCACCTCAGACCTGCCAGTGCCAAGAGATGGATTTTACTTTATATGTGGAAGTTTTTTTTCTTTGCCACCTTGTTAACACTGGTGGAATATTCATGAGAAAGAATAATGTCCAGATGGAGATGGTACCTGCAGATGTTAATCTGGATGGACACAGATCAGCTCTAATTTGTTTCACTTGGAAGACTGTCATATGTGTTCTGTGCATTTCAGAAACTTTCTTACCCTTTTTTCTTTCTCAGTAACAGCAGCAAGTGGGAATGGAGACTTTGGTGACTGGAGTGCCTTCAACCAAGCCCCGTCAGGCCCTGTTGGTGCCAGTGGTGAGCTCTTCAGCAGTGCCTCACAGCCAGCTGTAGAGCTTGTCAGTAGCTCACAACCAGCTTTAGGCCCACCTCCAGCTGCCTCAAATTCTTCAGACCTATTTGATCTTATGGGCTCATCGCAGACAACAATGACATCTTCCCAGAGTATGAATTTCTCTATGATGAGCACTAATACTGTAGGTCTGGGTTTGCCCATGTCAAGATCACAGGTAAGTTGTCTGCCTCCCTTGGAAATTGTGATTCATAATCTTTGAGATGCTCTAACTATCTAATGGCAGATTAACATAAAACAGAAAAATAAGCAAGTGACACATAGATTACTTTTGTACATTGCGTTTACCTTGTGTCCCTACCCTGGAATAGTCATTTGGGTTCTCCAGGGCAAGGCCTTCTCACGCATCTTGCTGTCCATGCAAAGCCAAGTGTGATGCCTTGCACAGAGGAGGCATTTGTTGAACATTTATTGAACTAATAAACAAATTGGAATTTAATAGTTTAAAAAATTGTTTTTAAGATTAAGGAATAGAAGAGTTCCCTGGTGGCCCATTGGTTAAGACTCTGCGTTTCCACTGCAGGGCAAGTGGGTTCAATTCCTGGTTCGGGAACCAAGATCCCGTGTGCCGTGCAGCACGGCCTAAAAATAAAAAATTAAAGACATTAAGAACAAGAGAAGAGGGGCTTCCCTGGTGGCGCAGCGGTTGAGAGTCCGCCTGCCGATGCAGGAGACACGGGTTCGTGCCCCCGTCCGGGAAGATCCCACATGCCACGGAGTGGCTGGGCCCGTGAGCCATGGCCGCTGAGCCTGCGCGTCCGGAGCCTGTGCTTCGCAACGGGAGAGGCCACAACAGTGAGCGTACCGCAAAAAAAAAAACAAACAAAAAAAGAACGAGAAGAAGAAGGAATAGAGATATATTGCTAATATAGAAAATTATTCTCTAAAGTAATGAATGTCCTTCCCTATTCTGGACCTGCTCTACATATAATGTTTATATAGGCTCTTCTTTCAACTCTTATTTTCATAAAGGAAAATAACTAAACAGGAACTTTTAAATTCACTTTTTAAAATTAAATCTAAATTACCTAATACTAGCTTAGAATTCAAACACGTGCAGAATATATGTGTCTGAGTTGTATCAGGAACTTGCTATTTTTGACTCAGGCTATTCTCAATATTTGTTTATGATGCTAATTATTCATTTTAATATGTAGAATCTCCTATTTTGGGTGTTAGGATGAAGGAAGAGAAGAAAGAAGCAGAAAGGTGACTGATCTGTATAACAGATATTAGACCTAACATTAAGAAAAAGGACATGAAAGCCATACCAGTACCATTAAATTGAACTGCAGTTCACTGTTTCTTTCATATGGTCTAAGCATAAAGCCAATCTACTAATTTTCAATCTTAATTGCAACTGTGTTGTGAGTCTTTGCATTGGTCCATTTTAAATTATCCTTCCTATTTGTATTTATTTCCCTTTTTTCTGTCCTTGTTACAATTATTCTGGTAGTAACTACCAGGCACCTCTGCTGCTTTTTCCTGAATTTCTCTTTTCTTCTGTATTGGTCCATACTGTACCAAATTCCACTAGTGTTGCTTGCTTTAGGCAATAGAAATATACATGGAGCAGGGATATGTCAGTCAGGTTATGTGGAATATAATTTGCTGTTTTGATGGTTTTGTTTTTTTAACTTGAGAAATCATACCCCGAATTCCATTTTGTACGAATAAATTTCCACTTGTATATTTCCTTAAAGTTGTACTAACCCGAAGTTAATAGTTGCCCCAGGATTGTGGCTTCTAGACTTGGGGTGATGGGAGGATAACTGTTAGTGTACATATGTTTTTTCCCCACCCCAAACATGACTTGGACTTCAGAGGAATATTATGGGAAGCTGGTGATTCAGGATATTGAAGACCTTAATGTAGAACATTTGTTGTTCTTATTGGTTTCAAGAGTTTATTACAAAGTCTAGTATATATTTGGAGTTACTATGATTAAATTGCCGTCTGGTAATCTTTATAGAGCAGATGCTTAATTTTTAGAGCATTTTTCTATTTTCCAGCCTTTGCAAAATGTTAGCACAGTGCTGCAGAAGCCTAATCCTCTCTATAATCAGAATACAGATATGGTCCAGAAGTCAGTCAGCAAAACCCTGCCTTCTACTTGGTCTGACCCCAGCGTAAACATCAGCCTAGACAACTTACTACCTGGTATGCAGCCTTCCAAACCCCAGCAGCCATCACTCAATACAATGATTCAACAACAGAGTAAGTTACTGCAAGACATCCCATTTCTTTGTGTATTTGTAATCCTTTGCCCTTATGCCAGGACTACTTCAAGCCATGAAATAAAACTGTACTGAAAGCAACTGTGTATTCACTTAATTTAACACTTAACTGTGTTTTCACATAATACCTGGTATCCCTCTTGGCACATTGAATTGCTTTGTATTCTGCTCTTGACATGTTAACATTTACTGTATGGTGGTGAGTTTTGGGAGCCTGATCACTAAAACAAAAGTATTTGTTGAGAAAAAATTTTTAATATAGGCAGATATGTCAAGAAACAAAAATCATCTGAACTCCATAATCCAGGGATAATCACCATTAATTCATGTTTCTTCATAGTACATCTTTTCTAACCACATTTTTAATACTTGAGATCATTCTGTCTATATTTTGTTTCTTGCAGTTCATATTCAACATTATTGTTTTTTCTGTGTTGAATATTCTTAAAGAAAGAAAGCGTGGGGCTTCCCTGGTGGCACAGTGATGCAGAGTCCGCCTGCCGATGCAGGGGACGCGGGCGGGTTCGTTCGTGCCCCGGCCCGGGATATCCCACATGCCGCGGAGCGGCTAGGCCCGTGAGCCATGGCCGCTGAGCCTGCGCGTCCGGAGCCTGTGCTCCGCAACGGGAGAGGCCGCAACAGTGAGAGGCCTGCGTACCGCAAAAAAAAAAGAAAAAGAAAAAGAAAGAAAGCGTGATTTTTGGATCTTTATAGTTATCCATCATATTAGTGTGCATTTCCTCTCTTGCTGGTTATTTCAGTTGTTTCCAGCTTTTTTCCTAATATAAATAACTCCATGGTCTTGTATAAATCTTTTTACTTGTGATTTTTTCCCTTAATATAACGTTCTAAAAATAGAGCGAGTCAAAGGATATAAACTTTTTAAGGTTTTTGATACACAGTAGCTCTTGACAACTTGTTAGGTCGGATTCAGTAATAGATTTTATAGGAATGGTTTTAAAGTGCCTGATATTTTCTGCCAGCCCACTCTTACTGTTTCTACATCTTGGGGAAGTCAGAGCTAACAGCCACTGAATATTTCTCAAGAGTAAACAATACAAGTTAATTGACTTCTCTTATAAAAAAATCACTACAAAGTAATTTTATTGGAGCTTACAAGTATTGATGGTCAGGAAGATTGTATTATTTTTCTGCTCTGTGAATCTAAGAATTCAGTGTGATAAAGTTCTTTTGTCTCTTTTCTGCTGTTAGATATGCAACAGCCTATGAATGTGATGACCCAAAGTTTCGGAGCTGTAAACCTCAGTTCTCCATCGAACATGCTTCCTGTCCGGCCCCAAACTAACCCTCTGATGGGGGGACCCATGCCTATGAGCATGCCCAGTTTGATGACTGGCACCATGGGAATGGCCCCTCTTGGAAATAGTCCAATGATGAACCAGAGCATGATGGGCATGAACATGAACATAGGGATGTCAACTGCTGGGATGGGCCTGACAGGCACAATGGGAATGGGCATGCCCAACTTAGCCATGACTTCTGGAACTGTGCAACCCAAGCAAGATGCCTTTGCAAATTTCGCCAACTTTAGCAAGTAAGAGATTGTAAAGGAGCAGATTGAATGAAGGATTTTTAGTGGTGCAGATAGGTGATGTTGGGATGGAAAATGCTAGTCAACTCCCCTTTCTTTCATCAATTAATTAAAATAAACCTACATTAAGAACCAAAAAGGTTGTTTTATAAAAGCAAAGTATCTAGTATTTCAGATGGCCAGGCAAGGGCGCTTCAGATGAGGCAGTCAGAATCATTTTTCCCAGTGAGACTAGACCACAAATGGGGCAGTGAGACCACTGAAAGCCTTTATAAATTGAGGAGCCCATTTTAATATCATAATATGTGGGAATACTAGAATAGGGCTGAATAAATGTGTTTGAATCTCTAATTTTATACTTTTCTTTTCCTGAAGAACTTGATTTTTCTGTCCCTAAATTGCCTTGTCACAATTGGGTCTGTTCCTTTTACTACCACTCTTGAGTCCATATATGAAATCATTAAAGTTGGATGATCAGTTTTTTATAAAAATATATATTTTTGTCCAAAAAAGGCATACATATGTGATTATGGCTAAATCAAAGGTAACTGGAATGTATATACTTTTGCTAATGTTCCAGCAATACTGCTATTATACTATCCAAATTTTTATTGTAACAAAACCTCTTTAAGCAATTGGTGATAGCTATGGGACTTTTCCCATTTCTTCTGCTATAATTATCCTGTGCAGAACTCGGAAAAATAGTTTTTTCAGGACTGCTCTATGGTTTCCTTTAAAAGAAAAGAAAAAAAAAACCCTCCAGTATTTTTATTTGTTCTTAGCAGTCATTATTTACACTTTGCAGTGATAACTTGGCAAGGCTTCCTTCTGTGTTTATCCCTGTAGCCACCATGTAATAGGAACAGTCAAAAAGAAAAATTTTTTTTTTTTTTTTTTTTGGTGTCTTCAAAAAATTTTTGAAAAGGGTAAAAATCCATTAAGACCTTAAATATAAATGTTAGAACTCAACAATGTTGGCTTTTAGATTTTTATACAGTATTGTTTTGGTTTTGAGTGTATATAATATGGCATTAGCAATATGGTTCCAATAGAGAGGAGTTAAATATATATATTATTAAAGGAGACCTGTAGCAGTCAAAGATTTTATTGATTTAATGGCAAATAAAGGAAATTAATTAAATTGTTTTCCTGCTGTAATTCTGCATTAAGGTCACATGAAAATCATGATTCTAGAGTTTGGAATGCAAAATTGTTTCACCCTTAAGCTGGGAATATTTTTTAAAAGAAATACTATAATATAGGCATCAAATTATTACCTCTCCACTTTGTTTTGAAATTTTTTTTATTGATAAAACTTTGTTTCCATTGTATTCATAATATAGTTCTGTTATACATAACATTAAAATGTTCATTAAAATCAATGTTGAACTGCTTTTTCTTTCATTATGTTAGACATTAGAGACCGTTTGGGGAAGAAATAATTATAATTTGGGCAAAGTAATTTTTATAAATAATTTAAAATTATTTAATGACTTCTCTATTCCTTCCTATCAGACTGCTGTTAGGAATTAAAAATGAAGCAGCAAAGATATCCTGACCTGCTCCATTCTTGCTAATGTTCCATCTACAACATTTCTAATTAGGCAGAAATTCATGTACTTCAGCTAAGTGGTAATGAAAAGTGATTCATTTGCTGAATAAGAGATGAGAGAGAGTGTAATTAGCTGACTGTGGTTTTTAATCTTTCAAGAATTCAGTGTGTTTAAATTAGTTTCAAAGAATAGGAGCTTTCAAGTGTTGTTACTTCAGAGCAATCAAGCCAGGCTCTGGTGGCAGCTTGGAGAATATCTTCACTGATATTTAAAACCCGCAATCTTAAATGAATTTTTTCTTTAAATTGAGAGGTATGGCATCACCTTTTCGAATATGTATGGTTCTTAAAGGAAATAAATATTTTGTTTCTAAACTTTTGTGTTTAAAATTTCTTTCCAATAAAACTGATTTATTTCTAAAGCATTTTCTTTACTACTATGCCTTCTTCCAATGTTGTATTCTGAAGACAGAAGGGAACCCCTACCTTAGTTATTACTGTACCTCAACATACAGTCTGCTGTCTTACCAGTGTTTTTTGTTTCAGAGCCCTTGAAAGAAGAATTGCCTCATTGGGGTTCCATTCAATTTAATGACTTGTCTCTGAAGGGGTTATTAAGTGATACCTAAAGAAAGGTCTGTATACCCCAAAATAGTTTGGAGCTGGCAAGAAAATACTCTTCTTTAATAGTCTTTTGGGCTCCCTTTTGCCTATCCTGTACCTCTTTCCTTTTTCAATAGCTTCTCTGTTGTATCTGTTTTTCATTTTGCCTACTATTTTGTGGAGAGAAGGAATTACTCTTCTTGCAATTTACATATAATGTGTGAATCTCCTCTGCCATTCGATTCATTTTTTTCCCTCTTAAAATGTTTTTTACTTCTCTGATATGATCTTCAGGAACCATAAATAGACACAGTGTTCTTGTACAGTACTTGGGATGTCTACTTTTTTGTTTAAAATAAATTGCCTGAATGATACCCATAATGCCGTTGGTTAGGAGCTAGTCACTAATAAGTTGAGGCCTATAGTTACTTATATTTGGAGAGAAGGGTTAATACCTTTTTCTTCTCAAATATTTTTGAAACACTAGAATAAAGCTAACTGTCCTAAGCACAGAACATACCTTATGGTAAATAGATTTCTGAAATAAACTGGCTTTGTGTTTCAGCTCTCCTGGGAGATAGCACTGCATTGTGGAAAGAGCATGGACTTGGAAGCAGACAGATCTAATCCTATTTCAAGCCCTCACTGTCTGTGTGACACCTTGATCAATTGATCTGACTTTTCTGGGCCCTAATACATTTTTTCTAAAATTAACTTAAAATCTGGAAGTGTTGGATAATTAATAAAATAAGTGAGATCAGCAGCACTGACATATACTGTAAATGTTTCTCTGCCTCTCATTTTTATTATTTATGCAAATGTGCTTACATATCAGGAACTTCCTATGTGCCAGTCACTGTGCTAACCGTTTCACATGCACGTCATTTAATCTGCATAGCAAACCCCAAAACCTCATACTCTTAAAAGGAGTGTGTAGTTAAGAAAGCCTGAGAGGGACTTCCCTGGTTGCAGTGGTTAAGAATCCACCTGCCAATGCAGGGGACACGGGTTCAAGCCCTGGTCCAGGAAGATCCCACGTGCTGTACAGCAACTAAGCCTGTGAACCACAACTACTGAGCCTACGCTCTAGAGCCCGTGTGCCACAACTACTGAGCCTGTGCTCTAGAGTGCACGAGGCACAAATACTGAGCCCGCATGTCACGACTACTGAAGTCTGCACACCTAGAGCCCATGCTCTGCAACAAGAGAAGCCGCCACACCGCAATGAAGAGTAACCCCTGCTCGCCACAACTAGAGAAAGCCTGCGCGCAGCAACGAAGACCCAATGCAGCCAAAAATAAATTTAAAAAAAAAAGTTTAAAAATAAAAGAAAGCCTGAGAGACTGTTACTAAGCTGATTTCTAATTGAGGATTTTCCTATCTGCCTGTATTCTACTTTCTTTTTTTAACCGACAAGCAAATTGTAAATGAACTGCTTTGTGAATGTATTGAGTCACTTACACTTACCACATTAGTGCAGATGTGAGGGAGAGAACTATGAAAGTGAGCTCTTGACTTGCCACACAAATAACCCTCAGAATGTTCTCAGCTTTTAGAAGCAGCAGAGATCTCAATTTTTCTATTGACTTCTTGCAATTTTCTTGACTAAGATCTTGTTATTCTAATATCCAGAGAAGCAATCTGATATAAAAACTAAAAAAACAAAAACATAAAAGAGGATTATTTTCTTTCTTTTTCTTTTCTTTTTTTTTTGGCTGCTTGCAGGATCTTAGTTCCCCAACCAGGGATCAAACCCCACACCCCCTGCAGTGGAAGCTCAGAGTCCCAACCACTGGACCACCAGGGAAGTCCCTAAAAGAAGATTTTATGTTTACTTTTAACTCATTATGACCTTAATTCTTATGTGTCTTCCTTCTATGAAAATGGCAGCCTTGCTAATGCACTGCTCTCACAGACATAATAAGTAACTCCTAGCACCCCTTCACACTGCACTGGATTACCCCAGTGGGGGAAGAATCAGCATGCAGCCAATTCAGATGCTTAGTTTCCCAGGGATTTTGGATGGATTTGAAAGTCCTGATGGGCAAACATAATTTTCATTTGTTACCCTTTAAAACAAGTGTCAGGAATTCCTTGGAGGTCCAGTGGTTAGGACTTGGCGCTTTCACTGCGATGGCCTGGGGTTCAATCCCTGGTCAGGGAACTAAGATCCTGCAAGCTGTGCAGTGCAGCCAAAAAAAAAAAAAAATCATAAATGTCATTACTTTAAATAACTGAGTTCTGGACTATGGAACCCTACATTTCCATTTGATTTTTCTTAACTGTCCATCTGTGTTCTTCAAATGCTCCAAGCACATTTCTTCCATTTGAGATAAGAGTGCTTGGAGTTGGTATATGGAACAGTTTGACCTCAGGACGCCCTTAATGCCATTAACAACTAATGAGGACCCCAAAGAACTTTTGTTTATGTGGGTCATATCTGTTAATACTAACTGAAATAAAAGGTGAGGAACTTTAAAATTTGAAATAAAAGCTGAGAAACTTTAAAAATATTAATTGGCTTTATAGTAACAAGCCCATCACCTGCCAAATTACAGTTTTATTAAAAACGTTTTCAAAATAAAAATCTGTGAGAAGAGTGGCATTGTTTTACATTTCTGAAAATCTCTTTATTACCTGGCTTAATAGAATACAGCTGGATTCTCTTACCTGCTTCTGCATTCTAGCTGCTGCTTAATAGAATACAGCTGGATTCTCTTACCTGCTTCTGCATTCGATCTGCTGTGCCATGTTGTTTTGGTGGAAATACATGAAAACAGTCCGGCCTCAGAAATATGTGGTTGGAAAAGGTGGAACCTCGCAGGTCCCCTGAATGGGTCTCACGGGTCCCCAGTTGTCCTCAGGCCACGGGTAACTGCTCCTGTCTGTTGAGAATTAACAGATAAGTATTTCTTAGTAACTATGTATCCATTTACTTGATTTATTCTGTTTATAAGGTGATCTGCTTAAGGTACAAAAAATTTAGTTTTGCCTTTCACTTTAGTCACAAGCAAAATGCATGTCATGAACTTGCTCTCTGGACTCTGAATATTAAAAATTGGTGACACCAGAGCTCTTGCTCAGTTTTCAACATTATTTCTTCTGATACATAGTGCATATTTACTAGCTTTTTATAATTATAAAGAAGTGAGTTTCTTACCCATTTTAGGTTTTTTTAGGAAAGCTTAGATTGAGAGACTGGGTGTTGAGTGCTTTGTGAATTATAAGACTTTTGAACCTCCTTTTCTATCCTTTGAGAAGCGAGAGTAAAATGGATCAAACCTGAAGGCCTCGGAGTTATTTGCAAGGGGTCCTGGCAACTTTGTACACTGTTCTCTGTTAAATACTTCACAGAAGGATATGGCTATAGAAATAGTGCATCCACATTCATAGTGTTCCTTATGAATCCTAGATAAATTTTATCCCTAACAGAGGAGGAATCCAGCAAAATTTCCGTCCTCTTCATGAAATGGCGGTAGCTAGCTCCGTCCTTATATACATCAGCTCCCTTCATTGTCATAACCTATGGAACAATGACCTCCCTCTGATAAAGAACAGGCATGTCAGAAACAAATTAACCAAAAGTAGCTTTGCAAAGATTGTTGTGCAGGGTCCCCAAAACAGATTTCCAGTAACAGATCACCATGGTCAGCCTTCAGTAAGTATGCCTGGCAGAGTTGTTTTGTTTTGTTTTTCACGGTACGCGGGCCTCTCACTGTTGTGGCCTCTCCTGTTGCGGAGCACAGGCTCCGGATGCGCCGGCTCAGCGGCCATGGCTCACGGGCCCAGCCGCTCCGCGGCATGTGGGATCTTCCCAGACCGGGGCATGAACCTGCGTCCCCTGCATCGGCAGGCGGACCCTCAACCACTGCGCCACCAGGGAAGACCCTGGCAGAGTTTTAATCATGGAAATAGGAAGGAAATCCTAGGCAGAATTCCCTCCCATATCAGAAGAGCTCTGTTTTAGAAACATGCATATAGTAGTCACAGAATCAGCTTTTGTTAATGAATGAAGTGTTGAAGATTTGATCTTTTGTGTCTGGTAATTTAAAAACCAGTTTTATTGGACTGTATTTTCTAAAATGTAGCTAAAATATTAGGTAGTAGACTGAGTTCCAGTATTCCTAGATTTTTTTCATGATATTTCACTTCTCCTCATCAAAATTTTAAATTGAGGAAAACAATCACAAAACAGTCATGATAAAAGTGTAGAAAGTCCAAACACTCCCAGCTACGAAACAAGACTACAATGTGGTAATGAGCCACTAAACCAGAGGACCACCACCCACATATTCTTCCATGTGTTTATGCATACAGAGATCTGAAGAATGATGAGAAGGAGCCATCCCTGTGAACTACACATGTGAACGCCCCAAGTGGACAAGAAACATCAGAAGTTTAGTAGGGTGTGCCCAGAGCTTGATGTAGAAGGAGTGGGACTGGGGAGATAAGCAAGGACATGGTAATAATAGGTGCTTTGGGCAATCTACAGATTTCATGCAATCCTTATCAAATTACCCATGACATTTTTCACAGAACTAGAACAAATAGTCCTAAAATTCATATGGAACCATAAAAGACCCACAAATGCCAAAGCATTCCTGAAGAAAAAGAACAAAGCAGGAAGCATAACCCTCCCAGACTTCAGCCAATACTACAAAGCTACAGTAATCAAAACAGTGTGGTACTGGCAGAAAACAGACATGGATCAATGGAACAGAATAGAGAGCCCAGAGATAAACCCACACACCTATGGTCAATTAATCTTCGACAAAGGGGTCAATGGGAAAAAAGTCTCTTCAGCAAGTGGTGTTGGGAAACCTGGACAGCCACCTGTAAATCAGTGAAGTGAGAGCACACTCTCTCACCATACACAAAAATAAACTCAAAATGGCTTAAAGACTTAAACATATTACATGACATCATAAAACTCCTAGAAGAGAACATAGGCAAAACATTCTCTGACATAAATGGTACCGATGTTTTCTTAGGTCAGCCTCCCAAGGCAATAGAAATAAAAATAAACAAATGGGACCTAATCAAACTTACATGCTTTCGCACAGGAAACCATAAACAAAACCAAAAGACAACTTACAGAATGGGATAAAATATTTGCAAACAATGCAACCGACAGAGGCTTAATTTCCAAAATATATAAACAGCTCATACAACTCAACAAAAAAAAAAACAACCCAATCCAAAAATGGACAGGTGACATAAATAGACATTTCTCCAAAGAAGATATACAGATGGCCAGCAGGCACAAGAAAAGATGCTCAACATCACTAATTATTAGAGAAATGCAAATCAAAACTACAGTGAGGTACCACCTCACACCAGTCATAATGGCCATTATTAAAAAGTCTACAAATAACAAATGCTGGAGAGGGTATGGAGAAGAGGGAAACTTCCTAACCATTGGTGAGAATGTAAGTTGGTGCAGTCACTGTAGAAAACAGTATGGAGGTTCCTCAGAAACCTAAAATTAGAATTACCATATGATCCAGCAATCCCACTCCTGGGCATATATCTGGATAAATATATAATTCAAAAAGATACATGCACTCCTATGTTCATAACAGCACTATTCACAATAGCCAAGACATGAAAATAACCTAAATGTCCATCAACAGATGAATGGATAAAGAAGATGTGGTACCTATAAACAATGGAATACTATTCACCCATAAAAAAGAACAAAATGATATCATTTGTAGCAACATGGATGCAACTAGAGATTATCATACTAAGTGAAGTAAGTCAGAAAGATAAAGGCAAATACCATATAATACCACTTATATGTGGAATCTAAAATATGACACAAATGAACTTATCTATGAAACAGAAACAGAATCACTAACATAGAGAAGAGACTGGTGGTTGCCAAGGGGGAGGGGGTCAGGGGAGTGATGGAGTAGGAGGTTGGGGTTAGCAGATGTAAGCTTTTATATATAGAATGGATAAACAACAAGGTCCTACTGAATAGCACAGAGAACTATATTCAATATCCCATTATAAAACATAATGGAAAAAAAACATATTTTAAAAAAGGAATGTATATATGTGTATAACAGAATCACTTTGCTGTACAGCAGTAATTAACACAACATTGTAATCAACTATACTTCAATTTTAAAAAAGGAGTCACAGTCCCTCCCTTTAAAAATGCACACTTTATACTCTTTTTTTTTAACATCTTTATTGGATTATAATTGCTTTACAATGGTGTGTTACTGCCTTATAACAAAGTGAATCAGCTATACATATACATATATCCCCATATCTCCTCCCTTTAGCGTCTCCCTCGCACCCTCCCTATCCCACCCCTCTAGGCAGTCACAAAGGGCCGAGCTGATGTCTCTATGCTATGCGGCTGCTTCTCACTAGCTATTTTACATTTGGTGTAAAATGTGTATATATGTGTATATATGTCAATGCCACTTTCTCACTTCGTCTCAGCTTACCCTTCCCCCTCCCCATGTCCTCAAGTCCATTCCCTACATCTGTGTCTTTATTCCTGTCCTGTCCCTACGTTCTTCAGGACCTTTTTTTTTTTTTTGTAGATTCCATATATATGTGTTAGCATATGGTATTTGTTTTTCTCTTTCTGACTTACTTCACTCTGTATGACAGACTCTAGGTCCATCCACCTCACTACAAATAACTCAATTTCGTTTCTTTTTATGGCTGAGTAATATTCCATTGTATATATGTGCCACATCTTCTTTATCCATTCATCTGTCACTGGACACTTAGGTTGCTTCCATGTCGTGGCTATTGTAAACAGAGATGCAATGAACATTGTGGTACATGACTCTTTTTGAATTATGGTTTTCTCAGGGTATATGCCCAGTAGTGGGATTGCTGGGTCTTATGGTAGTTCTAATTTTTAGGTTTTTAAGGAATCTCCATACTGTTTTCCATAGTGGCCATATCAATTTACATTCCCACCAACAGTGCAAGAGGGTTCCCTTTTCTCCACACCCTCTCCAGCATTTGTTGTTTGTAGATTTTTTGATGATGGCCATTCTGACTGGTGTGAGGTAATACCTCATTGTAGTTTTGATTTGCATTTCTCTAATAATTAGTGACGTTGAGCATCCTTTCATGTGTTTGTTGGCAATCTGTATATCTGCTTTGGAGAAATGTCTATTTAGGTCTTCTGCCCGTTTTTGGATTGGGTTTTTTTTTTTTCATACTGAGCTGCATGAGCTGCTTGTAAATTTTGAAGATTAATCCTTTGTCAGTTGCTTCATTTACAAATATCTTCTTCCATTCTGAGGGGTGTATTTTCATCTTGTTTATAGTTACCTTTGCTGTGCAAAAGCTTTTAAGTATCATTAGGTCCCATTTGTTTATTTTTGTTTTTATTTCCATTTCTCTAGGAGGTGGGACAAAAAGGATCTTGCTGTGATTTATGTCATAGTGTTCTACCTATGTTTGCCTCTAAGGAGTTTTATACTGTCTGGTCTTACATTTAGATCTTTAGTCCATTTTGAGTTTATTTTTGTGTATGGTATTAGGGAGTGTTCTAATTTCATTCTTTTACATGTAGCTGTCTAGTTTTCCTAGCACCACTTATTGAAGAGGCTGTCTTTTCTCCACTGTATATTCTTGCCTCCTTTATCAAAAAATAAGCTGACCATAGGTGCGTGGGTTTATCTCTAGGCTTTCTATCCTGTTCCACTGATCTATATTTCTGTTTTTGAGCCAGTACAATATTGCCTTGATTACTGTAGCATTGTAGTACAGTCTGAAGTCAGGGAGTCTGATTCCTACAGCTCTGTTTTTCTTTCTCAAGATTGCTTTGGCTATTCGGGGTCTTTTGTGTTTCCATACAAATTGTGAAATATTTTGTTCTAGTTTTCTGGAAAATGCCATTGGTAGTTTCATAGGGATTGCATGGAATCAGTAGATTGCTTTGGATAGTATAGTCATTTTCACAATGTTGATTGTTCCAATCCAAGAACATAGTATATCTCTCCATCTGTTTGTATCATCTTTAATTTCTTTCATCAGTGTCTTATAGTTTTCTGCATACAGGTCTTTTGTCTCCTTAGGTAGGTTTATTCCTGGGTATTTTATTCTTTTGCTTGCAATGGTAAATGGCAGTGTTTCCTTAATTTCCCTTTCACATTTTTCATCATCAGTGTGTGGGAATGCAAGAGATTTCTGTGCATTAATTTTGTATCCTGCTACTTTACCAAATTAATTGATTAGCTCTAGTAGTTTTCTGGTAGCATCTTCAGGATTCTCTATGTATAGTATCATGTCATCTGCAAACTGTGACAGCTTTACTTCTTCTTTTCCAATTTGGATTCCTTTTATTTCTGTTTCTTCTCTGATTGCTGTGGCTAAAACTGCCAAAACTATGTTGAATAAGAGTGGTGAGAGTGGGCAACCTTGTCTTGCTCCTGATCTTTTTTTTTTTTTTTTTGCAGTACGCGGGGCTCTCACTGCTGTGGCCTCTCCCGTTGCAGAGCACAGGCTCTGGATGCGCAGGCTCAGCAGCCATGGCTCACGGGCCCAGCCGCTCCACGGCACGTGGGATCCTCCCGGACCGGGGCACAAACCCCTGCATCGGCAGGTGGACTCTCAACCACTGCACCACCAGGGAAGCCCTTGCTCCTGATCTTAGTGGAAATGGTTTCAGTTTTTCACCATTGAGAACGATGGTGGCTGTGGGTTTGTCATACTTAGCCTTTATTATGTTGAGGTAAGTTCCCTCTATGCCTACTTTCTGGAGGGTTTTTATCATAAATGGGTGTTGAATTTTGTCAAAAGCTTTTTCTGCATCTATTGAGATGATCCTATATGGTTTTTCTCCTTCAATTTGTTAATATGGTTTATCACATTGATTGATTTGCGTATATTGAAGAATCCTTGCATTCCTGGCATAAACCCCACTTGATCATGGTGTATGATCCTTTTAATGTGCTGCTGGATTCTCTTTCTTAGTAGTTTGCTGAGGATTTTTGCATCTATGTTCATCAGTGATATGGGCCTATAGTTTTCTTTCTTTGTGACATCTTTGGTTTTGGTATCAGGGTGATGGTGGCCTCGTAGAATGAGTTTGGGAGTCTTCCTCACTCTGCTATATTTTGGAAGAGTTTGAGAAGGATAGGTGTTAGCTCTTCTCTAAATGTTTGATAGAATTCGCCTGTGAAGCCATCTGGTCCTGGGCTTTTGTTTGTTGGAAGATTTTTAATCACAGTTTCAATTTCAGTGATTGTGATTGGTCTGTTTATATTTTCTATTTCTTCCTGGTTCAGTCTTGGAAGTTTCTAAGAATTTGTCCATTTCTTCCAGGTTGTCCATTTTACTGGCATATAGTTCCTTGTAGTGATCCTTTGTATTTCTGCACTGTCAGTTGTTGCTTCTACTTTTTCATTTCTGATTCTATTGATTTGAGTCTTCTCCCTTTTTTTCTGGGTGAATCTGTCTAATGGTTTATCAATTTTGTTTATCTTCTCAAAGAACCAGCTTTTAGTTTTATTGATCTTTTCTTTAGTTTCCTTCATTTCTTTTTCATTTATTTCTGATCTGATTTTTATGATTTAATAACTGATACGATTTCAATTTTCTTAAATTTACCAAGGCTTGATTTGTGACCCAAGATATGATCTAACTTGGAGAATGTTCCACGACCACTTGAGGAGAAAGTTTATTCTGTTGTTTTTGGATGGAATGTCCTATAAATATCAATTAAGTCCATCTTGTTTAATGTATCATTTAAAGCTTGTGTTTCCTTATTTATTTTCATTTTGGATGATCTGTCAATTAGTGAAAGTGGGGTGTTAAAGTCCCCTACTATGATTGTGTTACTGTCGATTTCTCCTTTTATGGCTGTTAGCATTTGCCTTATGTATTGAGGTGTTCCTATGTTGGGTGCGTAAATATTTACAATTGTTATATCTTCTTCTTGGATTGATCCCTTTATCATTATGTAGTGTCCTTCTTTGTCTCATGTAATAATCTTTATTTTAAAGTCTACTTTGTCTCATATGAGAATTGCTAGTCCAGGTTTCTTTTGATGTCCATTTGCATGGAATATCTTTTTCCATCCCGACTTTCAATCTGTATGTGTCCCTAGGTCTTAAGTGGGTCTCTTGCAGACAGCATACATATGGGTCTTGGTTTATTTTATTTATTTTTTGTTGTTCTTGTATGCTGGCCTCTCACTATTGTGGCCTCTCCCGTTGTGGAGCACAGGCTCTGGACGTGCAGGCTAAGCAGCCATGGCTCACGGGCCCAGCCACTCCGCGGCATGTGGGATCTTCCCAGACCAGGGCACAAACCCATGTCCCCTGCATTGGCAGGCAGAGTATCAACCACTGCGCCACCAGGGAAGCCCAGGGTCTTGTTTTTGTATACATTCAGCCAGTCTATGTCTTTTGGTTGGAGGATTTAATCTATTTACATTTAAAGTGATTATCAATATGTATGTTTCTATTACCATTTTCTTAATTGTTTTGGATTTGTTATTGTGGGTCTTTTCCTTCTCTTGTGTTTCCTGCCTAGAGAACTCCTGTGTTCTGGTAGATGAGGCTGGATCTTGTCTTTCTGGTGGACAGGACCACGTCCAGTGGAGTGTTTTGGGATGTCTGTGACCTTATTATGATTTTAGGCAGCCTCTCTGCTAATGGTGGGGTTGTGTTCCTGTCTTGCTAGTTGTTTGGCACAGGGGGTCCAGCACTGTAGCTTGCTGGTCGTTGAGTGGAGCTGGGTCTTAGCGTTTAGATGGAAATATCTAGGAGAGCTTTCGCCACCTGATATTATGTGGAGCCGGAAGGTCTCTGGTGGACCAATGTCCTAAACTCAGCTCTCTCGCCTCAGAGGCACAGGCCTGACACTGGCTGGAGCACTAAGACCCTGTCAGCCACATGGCTCAGAAGAAAAGGAAGAAAAAAGAAAGAAAAAAACAAAATAAATTTATTAAAATAAAAAATTAAAAATAAAAAACAGAAAAAAAAGAAGAAAGAAGAGAGCAACCAAACCAATAAAATAATCTACCAATGATAATGAACTCGAAAAACTAAACTAAGATAAACATAAAACCAGAAACAAATTAGATGCAGAAAGCAAACCCCAAGTCTACAGTTGCTCCCAAAGTCCACTGCCTCAATTTTGGGATGATTCATTGTCTATTCAGGTATTCCACAGGTGCAGGGTACATCATGTTGATTGTGGCGACGTCCAGACAGGACGGGGTTAAAGTAGCAGCTGATTAGGGGGCTGTGGCTCACTCAGGCCGGGGGGAGGGAGAGGTACGGAACGCGGGGTGAGCCTGAGTTGGCAGGGGGCGAGCCTGTGGTGGCAGAGGCCAGCATGACGTTGCAACAGACTGAGGCACACCATTTGTTCTCCCAGGGAAGTTGTCCCTGGATCACGGGACCCTGGCAGTGGCGGGCTGCACAGGCTCCCGGGAGGGGAGGTGTGGATAGTGACCTGTGCTCGCACATAGGCTTCTTGGTGGCTGCAGCAGCAGCCTTAGCATCTCGTGCCTGTCTCTGCTGTCCATGCTGATAGTCACGGCTCATACTGGTCTCTGGAGCTCATTTAGGCAGTGCTCTGAATCCCCTCTCCTCGTGCACCCCAAAACAATGGTCTCTTGCCTCTTAGGCAGCTCCAGACTTTTTCCCGAATGCCCTCCTGTCTAGCTGCAGTGCACTAGCCCCCTTTAGGCTGTGTTCATGCAGCCAACCCCAGTCCTCTCCCTGGGATTGGACTAAAGCCCGAGCCTCAGCTCCCAGCCCCCACCCGCCCTGGCGGGTGAGCAGACAAGCCTCTTGGGCTGGTGAGTGCCGGTTGGCACCAATCCTCTGTGCGGGAATCTCTCCGCTTTACTCTCCACACCCTTGTTGCTGTGCTCTCCTCCGTGGCTCCAAAGCTTCCACCCCCTGCCATCTGTAGTCTCCACCAGTGAAGGGGCTTCCTAGTGTGTGGAAACCTTTCCTCCTTCACAGCTCCCTCCCACTGGTGCAGGTCCTGTCCCTATCCTTTTGTCTCTGTGTTTTCTTTTTTCTTTTGCCCTACCCAGGTACGTGGGGAGTTTCTTGCCTTGTGGGAGGTCTGAGGTCTTCTGCCACCGTTCAGTAGGTTTTCTGTAGGAGTTGTTCCACATGTAGATGTATCTCTGATGTATTCATGGGGAGGAAGGTGATCTCCACATCTTACTCCTCTGCCATCTTGAAGGTCTCCTATACTCTTAATAATTTGTACTAGAGTTTAAAAGCTTAAAAGAAATAATCGCTGCTTTGGGGACTGAGGTAAGTGATTACTCCACTGTCCTCAAAAGTTCCTCAGAGGGAACTATGACCACCAGAGGTGGTTTGTTCTAAAGGCATGCCTTGCTTTCATTGCCATGGTTGTCATATGGCTCACTTTATTTATTTATATTTAAATTTTTATTGGAGTATATTTGATTACAGTGTTGTATCAGTTTCTGCTGTACAGCAAAATGAATCAGTTATACATATACATATATCTATTATTTTTTAGATTCTTTTTCCATATAGGTCATTACAGAGTATCACAGGGCTCCGTTTAAAAACTTTACTTGGACTTTAAAAACCTGAGTGGAAAATTGTATGGCAAAAGTTTGATATTTATTGTTGAACCTGAAATACATTAATAGTGAATTTATATGTGAAAGATATGAATTTTTGGTATCTAAGGGGCATTTATAAAGACAAGTTGAGTATTTCAAATAGTCATAACTTGCCTTTGCATATTAGTTTACAGAATGGATTCACACTCATTTCCGCCCTGATATTCAAAATAGCCCTAAGTGAAGAAGGTAAAACAGTTATTATCCCCTTGTTAAAGATGAGGAAACAGGCTCCAAGAGAGCAAAGCTGTCAGTGAAGCCATGTCTCCTAGGATAGGTTTTTGGAATCCAAATCCAGTTTTATTCCACTATCCCTCATTACTCCTCTATTAATATTTCAGACCTTTCAATTTAAAGACTGTACATGCCATACAGATGTACTGTCAGCTTTTTGTTACATATCCCTGATCTCTGACCACATTGTCCCAGATGCCACACATAGTAGACCGCTAGTAGATGGTTAACTATTATGTTTTTTAAGTAAGTACTGAATGTTTATGAAGTCTTTTTACATTTTCTAAAGGTTACCAGCTGGAGATGAGCCACAGAGCGAATAAAAACTGATCTATTCTGAAGAGTAAACCTTTGATTTCTTTTGCAGGAATGGTGATATAACTTGCACAGGACATTAAGCAAATCTCAAAGTCAGGGACTTCCCTGGAGGTGCAGTGGTTAATAATCTGTCTGCCAATGTAGGGGACATCGGTTCAATCCCTGGTCCAGGACGATCCCACATGTTGCGGAGCAGCTAAGCCCAGGCACCACAACTACTGAGCCTGCACTCTAGAGCCTGTGAGCCACAACTACTGAGTCCACGTGCCACAACTACTGAAGCCCGTGCACCTAGAGCCTGTGCTCTACAACAAGAGAAGCCACCACAATGAGAAGCCCGCGCACCACAACAAAGAGTAGCCCCCACTTGCCACAACTAGAGAAAGCCATGTGCAGCAATGAAGACCCAACACAGTCAAAAATAAATAAATTAACTAAATAATGTGTAAAAAATCTCAAAGGCAGGGCTTCCCTGGTGGCGCAGTGGTTGGGAGTCCGCCTGCCAATGCAGGGGACACGGGTTCGTGCCCCGGTCCGGGAAGATCCCACATGCCGTGGAGCGGCTGGGCCCATGAGCCATGGCCGCTGAGCCTGCACGTCCGGAGCCTGTACTCCGCAACGCAAGAGGCTGCAGCAGCGAGAGGCCCGCGTACTGCAAAAAAAAAAACCTCAAAGGCAGAAAATTCCAGCAGATTTGGACTAGTGTAACACAATGGCTCCTCAAGGGATGGGAAGACATATTAAGAGCAAGCCACAGTACAGTTGGATGGTCTTGGATTACTTGTTTAGGATTTTAAAAAGAGTACTGCAATGTTTCCTAAAGATTATGTGCTCTAGGCTATTTTTAATTTGCTCCTTTGATTCTTGCACTTGAGAAATAGAATTGAGATGCCCAGTCACCAAATAAAAGTAGAAGTGGAGATTGTAGATTTAAGGTGCTCTTAAGGGAATATTTGAATTGACATCTTTAGAATAGGATTTTTAAAGGGCATTTAGAGACATTCAGGGGTTAAGATGGCAGAGTAGAAAGACCCTGAGTCTTGGTGTGCTCACCTCCTCTCACGAGCACACCGATATCACAACTACCTGCAGAACAGCCATCGATAAAAAAAGACTGGAACCTCCCAGAAAAGATCTTCTACAACTAAAGACATAAAGAAGGAACCACAATGAGATGTGTAGGAGTGGCAGACTCACAATATAATCAAGTCCCATTCCTCTATGTAAGCAACCCACAAACTGCAGAATAATTATAATTGCAGAGGTTCTCCCACAGGAGTGAGAGTTCTGAGCCCCAAGTCGGGCTCCCCAGACTGGAGGTCGTGCACCAAGAAGATGAGTCCCCAGAGCATTTGGCTTTGAAGGCCAGAAGGGCTTAGTTTGGGGAGTCCAACAGGACTGGTGGAAATAGAGACTTCACCCTTAAAGGGCACATTCAAAATCTCACATGCACTGGGACCCAGGGTAAATGCTGTAATTTGATAGGAGCCTGGGCCAGACCTACCTGCTGGTCTTGAAGAGTGTCCCAGAGAGGTGAGGTGGGGGAGGGTGCTGGTTGCAACTCACCCTGGGGACATAGACACTGATGGCAGCCATATTTGGGGACTATCTACTGCATGGACACTCCTGCTGGTGGCCACTATCTTGGAATCCTCCCTCTAGCTCATTAGCACCAAGACCTGGCCCAACCCAACAGCCTGTAGGTACTAGTACTGGGATGCTTCAAGCCAAACAACAAAATGTGGGGACACAGCCCCATCCATCAGCAGAGAGGCTGCCTAAAGTCTTCCTAAGCACGCAGCCACCCCTAGACACGCCCCTGCCCACTAGAAGGCCAAGAGCCAGCTCCACCCAGCAGTGGGCAGGCACCAGCCCTGCCCTCCAGGAAGCCTGCACTAGCCACTGGACCAGCCTCACCCACCAGGGGGCAGACACCAGGCACAAGAAAACCACAATCCCACAGCCTGTGAACCCAGCTCACCCATAGCAGGCCAGACCCTGCCGTGAGACCAGCTGGGTTCTGGCCCTGCCCACTAGCAGGCCAACGCAAGCTTCAGGACACCCCAGACCCCATACCCAACTGTGTGCCAGGAACCAGACCCCTCCCCCGGCCTCTACTGCAGTGATCTGACACTGGCTCTGGGATCCCTGAGCCTTGCAGCCAGCCAGACTCAAGGACCCAGCTCTGCCAGTAGTCCAGCACTAACCCCAGGACCTGGCTTCACCCACCTGTGGGTGGGCAACAGCCCCAGAGTCTTTTGGACCCTGACTTTGCCGATCAGTGAGCCAGCACTAGCCCCAGGACCTCCTAGGGTTCAACAGTCAGCTGCCTAGTGACCAGGCCCTGCTAGCCAGCAGCCAGCAGCACCCACACAAAGCAGGGCCTGGCAACCACCCAGGCTAGGGGCCAACCAAGCCTACCAGACCACCCACATACTTAGCTTGCCACAACAGAAGGACACACACGGCCCTCTTAGGGAGACCCCATAGAGCATACTGCTTGGGTGTCCAGAGGGGAGTGTACTGCTGGGACACACAGGACATCTCCTACAGAGGGCCACTTCTCCAAGGTCAAGAAATGTAACTAACCACAGACATAAAAAAACAAATAGCACCTAAGGCAAAATGAGGCAGCAGAGGAACATGTTCCAGACGAAGGAACAAGATAAAACCCCAGAAGACGAACTAAGTGAAGTGGAGATAGGCAATCTACTTGAAAACGATTTCAGAGTAATGATCTAAAGATGATCAAAGAACTCGGAGGAAGAATGGACACACAGAGAAGTTAGAAGTTTTTAACAAAGAGTTAGAAAATATAAAAAACAATCAAACAGAGATAAAGAATACAATAACTGAATGAAAAATATACCAGAAAGACTCAACAGTAGACTAAATGATATAAAGGAACGGATCAGCAAGCTGGAAGACAGAGTAGTGGAAGTCACTGCTGCTGAACAGAAAGAAGTAAAAAGAATGAAAAGAAATGAGAACACTTTAAGAGACTTCTGGGACAATATCAAGTACAGTAATATTTGCATTATAGGGGTCCCAGAAGGAGAAGAGAGAGATAAAGGGCCTGAGAAAATATTTGAAGACATAATAGCTGAAAACGTCCCTAACCTGGGACAGGAAACAGTCACTGAAGTCCAGGAAGTAAAGAGAGTCCCATAGAGGATTAACCCAAAGAGGAACACACCAAGATACATTGTAAACAAAATGACAAAAATTAGATAGAGAATATTAAAAGCAGCAAGGGAAAAGCAGTAAATAACATACAAGGGAACTCCCATAAGGCTATCAGCTGCTTTTTCAGCAGAAACTCTGCAGTCCAGAAGGGAGTGGTATGATATATTTAAGGTGATGAAAGGGGAAAAGCTGACAACCAAGAATACTCTACCCAGCAAGGCTGTCTTTTAGATTTGATGGAGAGATCAAAAGATTTACAGACAAGCAAAAGCTAAAAGAGTTCAACACCACCAAACCAGCTTTACAACAAATGTTGAAGAAACTTCTCTAGGCAAAAAAAAAAGGCCACAACTGGAAACAAGGAAATTATAAAATTAAAATGCTCACCAGTAAAGGCAAACATACAGGAAAGGTAGGAAATCATCCACACATAAAGCTAGTAGGGAGGTTAAAATCCAAAAATAGTAAAATTATCTATACAGCAAGTCCCCTACATACAAACCTTCAAGCTGCAAACTTTCAAAGATGGGAACATGTGTCCAATCACATAAGTTATTTCCCTTGTTTGGTGTATGTTGTCACATATGCATCTACTATAGTAGATGTACTATATACATCTACTATAAGTGGTTGTGCTTTTGTGGACTTTACTGTACTGTACTCTATACAGTATCTTTATTTCAAGCCCAGGATGTCCAGAAGCAAGTGTAAAAGCAGTGGTGATATAGCTGGTACTGCTGAGAAGTGCCAAGTGATAATGATGGAACTTGCTGTGCAACATGAGGAGCTTACTAATGAAGCCCTGACGGAATTAGAGGCCCAGAGAAAGGACGAAGAGAGACAAGAGGAAGAAGTACCTGCAGAACCGAAGAGATTCACGATGCAGGAAATGGCAAGGGGATATTCTTTATTTGAGGAGGCACTGTTAGTTTTTGAGGCACAGGACCCGAACGTAGAACAGTACACAAAGGTTGCAGCAGCTGTTCAGAATGCAAACCAGTGCTACTGTGTCATCTATGATGAGAATAAAAGAGCTGCTACCCAGACATCACTGGATCATTTTTTTCAAAAGGTTAGATAGAATTGAATCCAGCAAGGAACCAGAACCTGTGCCATCAACATCAGGTGTGAGTGAAACTGCAGCTTGCCCTCCATCTCCTATTGCTGATGATCCTTCAGCTCTACCAACTCCTACCTCCTTTCCCTCCTCCAGTCAGTAACTCTTCTTGCCTGTTCACTCAATGTCAGCCCCAGTATGCCAGCTGTTGTACTGTACTACTGTACTTTTCAAGGTACTGTACCATAAAATTAAAAATGTTTTCTTTATTTTCTGTGTTTGTTTTTTATGTATTATTTGTGTGAAAAGTATTATAAACCTATTACAGTACAGTACTATATAGCAATTGTGTTAGTTGGGTACCTAGGCTAACTTTGTTGGACTTATGAACAAACTGAACTTATGAACGCACTCTCAGAACAGAACGTATGTATGTAGGAGAGTTACTGTATCCACGACAAGCAGTTAAGGGATACACAAAACAATTAGATGTAAAATATGATATCAAAAACAGTAAACATGAAGGGAGGAGAGTTCAAATGCAGGGTTTTTAAATTGCATTTGAGGGACTACCCTGGTGGCATAGTAATTAAGAATCCACCTGCCAATGCAGGGGACACGGGTTCAATCCCAGATCTGGGAAGATCCCACATGCCGCAGAGCAACTAAGCCCATGCACCACAACTACTGAGCCTGTGCTCTAGAGCCCGTGCTCTGCAACAAGAGAAGCCAGTGCAATGAGAAGCCCGTGCACCACAAGAGTAGCCCTTGCTTGCAGCAACTAGAGAAAGCCCGTGTGCAGCAACAAAGACCCAATGCAGCCAAAAATAAACAAATAAAATAAATAAAATTTTAAAAGTGCATGTGAAATCAACAGATCACCAACTTAAAACTATATATGTATATATACACACACACACACACACACACACACACACACACACACACACTGCTATAAAGGCATTTAGAAATACTTGGCGATTTGAAAACACTAATTTGATTGCCAGTAATTGAACTATCTTTTTTTTTTTTTTTTTTTTTTTGCGTTACACGGGCCTCTCACTGTTGTGGCCTCTCCCGTTGCGGAGCACAGGCTCCAGATGCACAGGCTCAGCGGCCACAGCTCACGGGCCCAGCTGCTCCACAGCACGTAGGATCTTCCCGGACTAGGGCACAAACCTGTGTCCCCTGCATCAGCAGGCGGACTCTCAACCACTGGGCCACCAGGGAAGCCCTGAACTATCTTATTTTTGCCAGGGAAAAAATACTAATTTTAATGAAATATAAAAGTAAGTTTGGGCTCCCTCTTACGAGAGCAACGGAATCACAACTAACTGCTGAACAATCACTGACAGGAAGACACTGGAATCAAAAGCTTTTCAGACAAGCAAAAGCTAAGAAAATTCAACACAACCAAACCAGCTCTACAACAAACGCTAAAGAGACTTCTCTAAGCAGGAAACACAAAAGAAAAAGGCCCACAAAAACAAAAACAAAACAATTAAGAAAATGGTAATAGGAAAATACGTATCGATAACTACCTTAAATGTGAATGGATTAAATGCTCCAACCAAAAGACACAGGCTCGCTGAATGGATACAAAAACAAGACCCATATATATGCTGTCTACAAGAGACCCACTTCAGACCTAGAGACACATACAGAGTGAAAGTGAGGGGATGGAAAAAGATATTCCATGCAAATGGAAATGAAAAGAAAGCTGGAGTAGCAATACTCATATCAGACAAAATAGACTTTAAAATAAAGAATGTTACAAGAGACAAGGAAGCACACTACATAATGATCAAGGGATCAACACAAGAAGAAGATATAACAATTATAAATATCTATGCACCCAACATAGGAGCACCTCAATACATAAGGCAGATGCTAACAGCTATAAAAGAGGAAATCGATAGTAACACAGTAATAGTGGGAGACTTTAAAACCTGACTTACACCAATGGACAGATCATCCAGACAGAAAATTAATAATGAAACACTAGCTTTAAATGACACAATAGACCAGATAGATTTAATTAATATTTATAGGACATTCCATCCAAAAACAGCAGATTACACTTTCTTCTCAAGTGCACACAGAACATTCTCCAGAATAGATCACATCTTGGGTCACAAATCAAGCCTCAGTAAATTTAAGAAAATTGAAATCATATCAAGCATCTTTTCCAACCACAACATTATGAGATTACAAATAAATTACAGGGAAAAAAATGTAAAAAACACAAACACATGGAGGCTAAACAATATGCTACTAAATAACAAAGAGATCAAGGAGGAAATCAAAAAATACCTAGAGACAAATGATAACGAAAACATGACGATCCAAAATGTATGGGATTCAGCAAAAGCAGTTCTAAGAGGGAAGTTTATAGCAATACAATCCTACCTCAAGAATCAAGAAACATCTCAAATAAGCAATCAAACCTTACACCTAGAGGAACTAGAGAAAGAAGAACAAACAAAACCCAAAGTTAGTAGAAGGAAAGAAATTATAGAGATCAGAGCAGAAATAGATGAAAGAGAAACAAAGAAAACAATAGCAAAGATCAATAAAACTAAAAGCTGGTTCTTTGAGAAGATAAAAAAAATTGATAAACCATTAGCCAGACTCATCAAGAAAAAGAGGGAGAGGACTCAAATCAATAAAATTAGAAATGAAAAAGGAGAAGTTACAACAGACACTGCAGAAATACAAAGCATCCTAAGAGATTACTACAAGCAACTCTATGCCAATAAAATGGACAACCTGGAAGAAATGGACAAATTCTTAGAAAGGTATAACCTTCCAAGACTGAACCAGGAAGAAATAGAAAATATGAACAGACCAATCACAAGTAATGAAATTGAAACTGTGATTAAAAATCTTCCAACAAACAAAAGTCCAGGACCAGATGGCTTCACAGGTGAATTCTATCAAACATTTAGAGAAGAGCTAACACCCATCCTTCTCAAACTCTTCCAAAAATTGCAGAGGAAGGAACACTCCCAAACTCATTCTACGAGGCCACCATCACCCTGATACCAAAATGAGAGACACAGCAAAAAAAGAAAATTACAGATCAGTATCACTGATGAACATAGATGCAAAAATCCTCAACAATATACTAGCAAACAGAATCCAACAACACATTAAAAGGGTCATACACCATGATCAAGTGGGGTTTATCCCAGGGATGCAAGGTTTCTTCAATATATGCAAATCCATCAATGTGATACACCATATAAACAAACTGAAGAATAAAAACCATATGATCTATATACACTACCAAATGTAAAACAGATAGCTAGTGGGAAGCAGCTGCATAACACAGGGAGAGCAGTTCGGTGCTTTGTGACC
>NW_020174788.1:1391074-1462960 GCF_003031525.2 Neophocaena asiaeorientalis asiaeorientalis
GCAATCAGAGAAGAAAAAGAAATAAAAGGAATACAAATTGGAAAAGAAGAAGGAAAACTGTCACTGTTTGCTGATGACATGATACTGTACATAGAGAATCCTAAAGATGCCACCAGAAAACTACTAGAGCTAATCAATGAATTTGGTAAAGTAGCAGGATACAAAATTAATGCACAGAAATCTCTTGCATTCCTATATACTAGCAACAAAATATCAGCAAAGGAAATTAAGGGAAAAAATCCCATTCACCACTGCAACAAAAAGAATAAAATACCTAGGAATAAACCTACCTAAGGAGACAAAAGACCTGTACTCAGAAAACTATAAGACACTGATGAAAGAAATCAAAGATGACACAAACAGATGGAGAGATATACCATGTTCTTGGATTGGAAGAATCAACATTGTGAAAATGACTATACTACCCAAAGCAATCTACAGATTCAATGCAATCCCTATCAAATTACCAGTAGCATTTTTTACAGAACTAGAACAAAAAATCTTAAAACTTGTATGGAAGCACAAAAGACCCTGAATAGCCAAAGCAATCTTGAAGGAAAAAAACGGAGCTGGAGGAATCAGACTCCCTGACTTCAGACAATACTACAAAGCTACAGTAATCAAGACAATATGGTACTGGCACAAAAACAGAAATATAGATCAGTGGAACAGGATAGAAAGCCCAGAGATAAACCCATTCACCTATGGTCAACTAATCTATGACAAAGGAAGCAAAGATATACAATGGAGAAAACACAGTCTCTTCAATAAGTGGTGCTGGGAAAACTGGACAGCTACACGTAAAACAATGAAATTAGAACACTTCCTAACACCATACACAAAAATAAACTCAAAACAGATTAAAGACCTAAATGCAAGACTGGACACTATAAAACTCTTAGAGGAAAACATAGGAAGAACACTCTTCGACAAAAATCACAGCAAGATCCTTTTTGACCCACCTCTTAGAGGAATGGCAATAAAAACAAATGGGACCTAATGAAACTTCAAAGCTTTTGCACAACAAAGGAAACTATAAACAAGACAAAAAGACAACTCTCAGAACGGGAGAAAACATTTGCAGACGACTCAACAAAGGATTAATCTCCAAAATATATGAACATCTCACGCAGCTCAATATTAAAAAAAACAAACAACCCAATCAAAAAATGAGCAGAAGACCTAAATAGACATTTCTCCAAAGAAGACATACAGATGGCCAAGAGGCACATGAAAAGCTGCTCAACATCACTAATTATTAGAGAAATGCAAATCAAAACTATAGTGAGGTATCACCTCACACTGGTCAGAATGGCCATCATCAGAAAATCTACAAAAAACAAATGCTGGAGAGGGTGTGGAGAAAAGGGAATGTACTTGCACTGTTGGTGGGAATGTAAATTGATACAGCCACTATGGAGAACAGTATGGAGGTTCCTTAAAAAACTAAAAATAGAATTGCCATATGATCCAACAATCCCACTACTGGGCATATACCCAGAGAAAACCATAATTCAAAAAGACACATGCACCCCAATGTTCATTGCAGCACTATTTACAATAGCCAGGTCATGGAAGCAACCTAAATGCCCATCAACAGACGAATGGATAAAGAAGATGTGGTACATGTATACAATGGAATATCACTCAGCCATAAAAATGGAATGAAATTGCGTTATTTGTAGAGATGTGGATGGACATAGAAACTGTCATACAGAGTGAAGTCAGAAGGAGAAAAATAAATATTGTACATTAACGCATATATGTGGAATCTAGAAAAATGGTACAGATGAACCAGTCTGCAAGGCAGAAATAGAGACACAGATGTAGAGAACAAACGTATGGACGCAAAGCGGGGAAGCGGGGGGATGGGGGGGATGGTGGTGGTGGTAGGATGAATTGGAGATTGGGATTGATGCATAAAAACTAATATGTATAAAATAGATAACTAATAAGAACCTGCTGTATAAAAAATATATTAATTAAATTAAAAAGAAGTAAGTTTGAAGCATAAGTTACACAAAAACCCATTTTTAAGTCATCTTTTATAGGAAAGTGATTAAGATTAAAGAAATATTAAAGTAGCTTTAATTAATTTACTAGGTTCATCAGTGTTGTCCTTTGGACCTAATTCCTATAATGAACCAAGGAAAGGATATTGTAGCTGAAATTTTTCAGTTGTTAGGAACATTTCACTTACTTTTAATTTCTCCAACATGGAAGGGTGTGTATGTATATCTCCACACATACAATATCAGTCTCTATATATTTATAATTATATAATAAAGGTTGGCTCTTAAATATTATCTCTTTACCAAATTTTTTAGATGTCCCAAGAGCTCTCAAATTTGAATGATAAAAAGGTGCCATAAGGTATCGCTTTAGTAATTAACTGGTTCTTTAATAAGGCCTCAATTACTTTTTTCATGATAAGGAAAAAAAAAATGTTCCAAGACAGAGTTACATTTGACACCTGGGAACCTCCTAACAGCTGGCTACCTAATGAATATGCATCTGCTTAAGAGGCTGTAGACCATTAATAAACCAATAGATGTAAAGTAGAAACAATCTTTGTCAGCTTCAAATGAGATTGGATGCAATGTGCTGTGAAGTGTCACTGTCACATTGAATCGAGTTTGGGAGGTTAATAATCCACCGTTAGCTACTCAGGTCTTTGTAGCTGTACACTCGTGCTAACACTCTCTCCAAACTGGTGGCCACGTTTCCAGTGTACCACTTCTTTCTCCTACGCACCTGATTTGAGGCTTACAATGTCTGTGTTTCAAAAATGTCTTCCGTTTTATTCCACTAAACAACACGTTTGCCAAGACTCTTTTAAAACAAAGGAGACTTTTCCAGATGGGAAAGGCAGGAAATATCAGGGTCAAGTTGGTGCAAGATGGACTTGCAGTGAATTAGAAACTATTTAGAATGAAAATTCTGTGTGTCTGCAGGTAACCTGGGTACTGCTGGGTCTCTCTAAGGGAACCCTTCACTCCCCGAGCAGGCAGCGAGTCGGGTATTGATAACCTGTCTGAATGAGACCCTCAAGTAAGTGGTACACCCACCTAATATTAATAGTTGTGTGATCAGGACCATACTTCCCCAGTTTATCAATGAGATTTCTTGAGGGACATATTCATGGAAGACTTGTTTCAGATTATATCCTAGATGAGGGGAGATTATACCTAAAAGAGCTTGCACTTTCAAAACTAAATGTGTACCCATCACTCTGTTCTCACTGAAGTACTTGCTTACATATATATTTTGGGAGAACATTACGGGCAATGAGGAAAATTGGACATTAATTCTCATAAATTCAATTCAACTACCTTCTCTATTTCACTTGGCTTCTCTTTTTAAATTATGGTAAAAGATACATATTTTATGTGTATAATGTGGTGAATTTATGTGTATAAATGTGGTAAAATAACATAAAAATTACTATTTTCATCATTTTAAAGCATTGGTCCCCAACCTTTTTTGCACCAGGGACCGGTTTCATGGAAGACACTGTTTTCATGGATGGGGGTGGGGGTGGGTTCAGGCAGTAATGCGAGCGATGGGGAGTGATGGGGAGCGGCGGGGAGCGGCAGATGAAGCTTTGCTCACTCGCCCGCTGCTCACCTCCTGCTGTGCGGCCCGGTTCATAACAGGCTGTGGATTGGTACCCGTTTGCGGCCTGGGGGTTGGGGACCCCTGTTTTAAAGCGTCCAGTTCTGGTAGATACATTCACATTGTTATGCAACCATTACCACCATCCATCTCTAGAACGTTTTCATCTCCCCCAACCCAAACTGTGTACCCATTAAACACTAACTCCCCACTCGCCCCTCCCTCAGCCTCTGGAAACCACCACTCTACTTTCTGCCTGAATTTGACCACTCTAAAGACCTGATAAAAATGGATTCATATCCCATTTGTCCTTTTGCGTCTGGCTTATTTCACTTAGAATATCTGAAAGCTCATCCAAGGTTTAGAGTATGTCAGAATTTCATTTCTTTTAAGGCTGAATAATATTCTATAGTGTGTACATACCACATTTGGTTTATCCTTTAGTCTGTTAATTAAATGTACACTGTTTCCACTTACTGGTTATTGTGAACATGAACATGGGTGCACAAATACCTGTTTGAATCTCTGCTTTCAATTCTTTTAGGTATACACTCAGAAATGAAATTGCTGGATCATGTAATAATTCTATGTTTTAGGAAGTGTCATTTGGCTTATTTTGGATTTCTGTTCATCTTACCTTGATATGCGGCCCTTAATCAGGTTCCATTTTCTCCCCTTGGTCTTTTCAAGGAAAAAGCCCAATACAACCTTAGGCTTTATTCTTTTTACTTTGATTTTTTTTCTCATTTCATGGCTGGAAAATAAATGAAAATGCACACCATGGGAATAAGTTTAAAAATGGGAATTAAGACACCCCCATTGCCCGCAACAGGAAAATGATTTATTACAAATGTGGTATTCTGTTATAAGCTGAGAATTTTGTTGTCTTTGAAAGAACCCATACATCAAATACAAATGTAAAAGTCTGTAATCTCTCAGTTGTATGAGTGACTCCTTTGTTAAATAAAACATCACCTTGAATTCCTACACAGAAATTATAACATTTTTTGTAGGAATGTAAGATCTATTTCCCCCCAAAACTCTATAAAAATTGACACCACAACTACCACCCCATTTAATATGCTCACATTACAGTTGGAAAGCCAAACACTAAAAATTTCAAATGGTGGACTGGCTCAGTGCTGGATGGAAGTAGTTTTGTAGGGAAGGACAGGCTGTACTGTTCATTTCACTATGACAATATTCTATACCACAAACTAGTAGGAAATCATATATTTGGATATGCAATAATATTCTCTAACTCTGAATGGGAGGGGAGACATTTATTTGAAGGAATTCCAAGGCCATACTCAGGTTGACACTATTAGGCAGATGCAATCATACCTGTAGCATTTTCAATACAAGTTTTACAAAAATTAAATTTCTGTTTTTAAAGAAAAAATTTCTTTAAAAATTGTGCTGCATCTTGTACGTACACCTGCATATCTTAAACACTAACAAATAAATGACTTAGACGATGTAAATAATAATATTCATTCACCCCTTGTAACATATTTGCAAGGCAACTTCCTTTTATTATTCTTTTATTCCTCCTTTACCTCACCACGTTACAAAATTATTTGGGAGCAGATAATATGTTCATTTGGTTTCAGTTAGGAGTGTAATCTGAGATGATGGTATTTTTCTCTGCCAAGGTTATATGTTATATTCTTATTGTTATATGGCAAGTATGGTCCCCACATTGGGGATTTTTCCATGGGCTTCCCACTTGCATTCTCAGGATTCAGCCATCGGTGCTGGGGTTGGTAAAATTCTTCAGTAATGTTAATTCATTATTTAAATTCCTATTGCAGCTTTCAAAATTACATATTTATACTTTAAAAGGATTTTTAAAAATTTGTTATTGGTTGAAACTATGAGAATATATAACTATTTATAGCAAAAAAGAACAATAAAAAATCCAAGATCTGCTCAGGAAATATACAGGATTATAATCGCTCTGAATCAACTAATATCTTTTCCATTCCTTCTGCCATCTCTCGTTTGAGCTCAGAAAGACTTCTCACAAACACCTTGTAACAGCTTCCTAACTGGTTCCCATGTTTCTAACATTCACTTTCTAACTTCACTAACCTTCACTTCAGATATCCTGTGCATCTCTCCCCGCTCATAAATCATCAGTGGCTCCCCACTCCCAACTGAATCAAGTCTAGATATTCAAGGCCATCTAACCCCAGGGTACTTTTCCAGATTTTATCCACTGGCTCTGCTCTCATGTGCCAACCAAAGGAAACTGCTCCCCAGTCCTGGCACACTCAGTGCCTGTTCTCCTCCCCATTGCTGCTCCAGGCCACTCCTGAACCAGGACCCTGGAGGCCTTCACCTGGACTCAGTGTCTATCAGTTGAAATACCCATACTTCTCTGAGAAGACTGAGTAACCCCAGGGGAAGTGATTTCTGTCTCTCTTTCCTTAGATAATTATATTAATAATAACCAGTAGGCACTTACAGCTGATATTTCCCTCTCTGGATGGAAAACAATAATAACATTATAATCATGGTTCTATTAACCTTTAGTATTAGCTATATGTCAGGCACTATGCTAAAAAGTTTATATACATTCTCCTATTGAATTCTCATGATGTCCTGTCAGCTGGTCTTACAATGAAGTTACAGCTCCTGTGGAGGTCTGACTGTAGAAGCAGGAATATGGTAGATGTTGGGTAGGGTCAGAATTGCCCTTGAAAATCCCTTAAATTGTACATGGTTTTGTGTACATAAACCTACATAACTATATATGCATAAACATATAGCGTTATATACAGCATATAATAAACATATGTAAGTGGAGCATAATCCTGACCATGGATTGAAACCAGGCCCTGGCAGTGGAAGCGTGGAGTTCTAACCACTGGACCATCTGGGAATTCCCGGCCCTGAGTCTTTAAACACTAGGACACACTCGAAGTTCACATGAGAGTCAGGTGGAAATTGAACCCAGCAGAGGAAACAGCAGACTTGGGTCTCCCATAATCCCTTCCAGGCCAAACATGCATGAAGAAGAAAGGGCCTTGAAAGAGCCTATACTCTTTCAAGTGCTACTGAAGTAACATGCAAATCCACTGTGTACGCCTTATTTTCCAGATTAGGAGCAAACTGGGGCTCAGCAGGGCTGGAGAAAATGGCTCACAGTTCTGGCAGCCCCCGCAGTTGCACCAGCTCTAACTCCCAAGCTCACACTGCTAACCAGGCTGCTGAAGGTGTGGAGTGTGGCCCCTTCTAGCTGCGCTTGAGTATGTTTCCCACATGCTGCCTTGACTTGTGGCTATCCATCGTCTTTCCTCCACAATACTGAATGTGTGGAGTGTACAGGCCCTGTTGACTTGGCCTGCCACGGCACTCGGGACACAGCCCTGAGGAAATGTGATGGCTGGGCTGCCAGAATTCATGCCTGTCTGGGTGTTTGGGTGTTACATAGATTGGTTCTTCCTTCACCAGGCAGCGTACTTTTTTCTTTTCAAAAAAAAAAAGTGGGGGCTTCCCTGGTGACGCAGTGGTTAAGAATCCGCCTGCCAATGCAGGGTACACGGGTTCGAGCCCTGGTCCAGGAAGATCCCACATGCCACGGAGCAACTAAGCCCGTGTGCCACAACTACTGAGCCTGTGTGCCACAGCTACTGAAGCCTGCGCGCCTAGAGCCCGTGCTCTGCAACAAGAGAAGCCACTGCAATGAGAAGCCTGTGCACCGCAACAAAGAGTAGCCCCCGCTCACCGCAACTAGAGAAAGCCCGCACGCAGCAACGAAGACCCAACGCAGCCAAAAATAAATAAATAAATAAAATAACATTTTTTTTTAAAAAAGGGACTCTTCTGCCCATGATGCTTCAGTTACCCTAGGCTGACTAGTAAGTGCGTTAACTTCCTTTTCCAGAAGGAGAAACTGAGGTCCCATAACGTTCTTAATAGAGCTAGGAGAAAACCTGGGACTAAATATTTCCAGAGAATATACAAGTGAATTCTCAAATATTTAGCACTGCTAACACCAAATGAGATCATTTTTTTAAACAGAAATCTATGATATGGGAGGAGAACCATTGGCATTGACAGAGCTGAGAATATTGACTTCTCAGTGATTCAGATCAGTGAATGGCTGGGGGAAGCAAGGTCCTGCATCACACAGCATGTCAATCAATGGCAGAGCTAGGAGGAGCCTGAGAACTAAATTTTACAGCCTCCAAATGGAAGAGGAAAGCACGTCATGGAGCTGAGGATATAATCTGTTGCTTGATTACACGTGTCAAGATAGCCAGCAAAACCCTTTAAAGAAGGTCTAGCAGATACATTGTTAGTTTTTAAATAGCTTAAGGCAATCTTTCCCAACATGTGGTGCTTTGGGTTTTTTGCTTGTTTGAGTTGGTTTGGTTATTTGGGGTAGCACACGGAAGATTTTTTTTTTTGCGGGGGGCATTTTTAAAGCCTTTTCCCCCCAGCTTTACTGAGGTATAACTGACAAAATTGTAAGTTATATAAAGTGTTCATTATGGTGATTTGATACACATATACATTGTGAAAGGATTCTCCCCCATCTAGTTCATTAACACATCCATCACCTCACATATTTAACTTTTTTTTTTTTTGGTGAGACCATTTAAGTTCTACTCTCTTAGCAACTTCAATTTTACAATACAATGTTATCAACTACAGACACCATGTTTTACATCAGATCCTCAGACCTTATTCTCCATACAGGCGAAAGTTTATACTCTTTTACCAATCTCTCCCTGTTTCTTGCACCTGTCAGTCACTTTTCTACTCTTCGTTTTTATGAGTTTGACTTTTTATTCCACATATAAGTGATACCATGCAGTTTTGTCTTCCTCTGTCTGACTCACTTCACTTAGCATAATGTCCTCAAGCTCCATGCATGCTTTCAAAATGGCAGGATTTCCTTCTTTCTTGTGGCTGAATAATATTCCATTGTATATATATTCCACATCTTCTTTATCCATTGATAGACACTTAGGTTGTTTTCATTTCTTGGCTATTATGAATAATATTGCAGTGAACATGGGAGTGCAGCTCTCTCTTTAACATCTTATTTTCATTTCCTTTGGATATATACCAGAAGCAGAATTGCTGGATCATACAGTAGTTCTATTCTTAATTTTCTGAGGAACCTCCATACTGTTCTCCACAGTGGCTTCACAAATTTATATTCCCGCCAACAGTGCACAAGGGTTCCCTTTCCTCCATACCCTCGACAACACTTGTTATCTCATGTCTTTTTGATAATAGCCACTCTGATAGGTGTGAGGGGACATCTCATTGTGGTTTTAAAACATTTAATAATTACACACTTAGTTTTTTAAAAAAATTTCTTCCTATTTATGGCAAGTAAGGTTGGCATTCCATTTATGGCAGTGATATAAAAAATCTTTTTGAATATATTAAGTGAAAATAAGAAAATTTAAAGACAAGTATTTCTAAAATAATAATACCATGGTACTTTGACAAGGTAAAAATTGTGATGGTAATATGAGCAGGGCAGAACTTGGGGAAACAGTGGCATATGAAATAACTGCACATCTCTGAAAGCTTTAACCAGTGATCCCAAAAGTAACTCCAGGGAAGGTCAAAGGCCAAAATATTCTGTTTAATGCACTTTCCATCCAGATTCTTATGCAAGAAATGCCCCGAATTTTCTTAAGGTGCTCCTAGCAGTAGATCTGTTCCCCATCAACATAAGGCACATTTCTTCAAGAACCCTTGGTTATTTACTACAAGTTACATCAATTGTTCAGTGCAGTGATCTTCAAAGGTAGGTTCACACAGGCCCTGGGTGAATGCCAGAGGATCCGCAAGGCATGACAAGGCTGGAATATCTATTTGTATTTTTTTAATCTAAAATACAGGGCTTCCCTGATGGCGCAGTTGTTGAGAGTCCGCCTGCCGATGCAGGGGATGTGGGTTCGTGCCCCGGTCCGGGAGGATCCCACATGCCGCGGAGCGGCTGGGCCCGTGAGCCATGGCCGCTGAGCCTGCGCGTCCGGAGCCTGTGCTCCGCAACAGGAGAGGCCACAGCAGTGAGAGGCCCGCGTACCGCAAAAAAAAAAAAATAAATAAAATAAAATACAGAAAAATAAATTTGCTAATGATTAATACACAGACTGACAAAAGAGCAGATGTCTATTTTATAAGTGTACACATTTGGGAGTGGGACACTAAACATCATTTTACAAATAGGACATTCAACCAAAAAGGTATGATTACTACCAGATGTGAGAAAGGGGTTGATTAGATCTAGGACTTGCACTACTGGTGTATTTGCGACCTGTTTTCTCTAGGCAGGCTTGTTCTCTCTCCCCCTATCTATCCCTGAGGAAGGGTGAAGTGAGAGAGGGCAGAAGACCCTGAAGAAGCCACCCTTGAATAAAAGATGTGTGTCCAAGAGGTCACCCTCACATGTGAAGGATCATATGCTGTTTTTTACAGTCCTTTGGAGATCTCAAAACCCAACCATCTTGTTCCAGTTCCAAATTTCAAAAAGGAAAGAAGACCCAAGCCATAAATGGACTGGGTTCCCAAATCTTCTTAGTATTTATCTATAACTCAGAATTAATTTTTCTATAAAAATGGCTTATAGTAATTCATTTTCTTAGAAGAGATCTATTTAATACTCAATATGGCAGAAATAGACATTTGCAATGACAATTTACAGATTATAATGCTGTTACAATACTAATGATTAATGGAACAAAAATTGAATAATTTATTTTGAACCATGTTGTAGGTAGAGAAAACCATGAGAATGAAAAATATAGACTTTCATGAAGACTTGGAAAATGGCTTCTAGTCTCCTTCGAGGACATGAAAGATACACAGAACTGGTTTTTTATTGTCCAAGTTCACTGCAAAACTCACAGCGCCTCTCTTCCTTAATACTAGAGTATCACTAGTACGCTCCTTTCACTTACATTCATGATTAGCATCCATCTTGGGTTGGTAAAGACGGAAAGAACAAAGATTCATTTGACTCCGACAGAACTTCACCCACCAAAGTAATTATTCATTAATATAGGGGTCTGCTTATATTTAACCTTTTCTTGTCTCATTAAAATATTATGTTTCAACACACCTCTCAGAGATAATTCAGCTGGTGCTTGGAGTTGGGTATATACTGCTCTTCATGGGTGTTAAAAAAAAAAAAAAAAAAGGCCCAGTGGTTCACGAGCTAAGGTTCCACTTTACTGGAACACTGTTTAGTTTACAATTGACAGAGATTATGGGGGTCCTTTCTGAGGTTTTCTCTTAAGGACCCAGGAAGGATGATACTTTTTCCACGTACTTGAGGAGAACACACATCAGATTTATTGTTTGGGTTAGGTCGCTTTTCCCAAAGAACTTAGAATCCATGGGACAATGTGGAAATTTATGAATATTTTAAAGTTTCATCAACACATCATGAAGGCGCTAAAACAGACTGGAAATACATAAAACATAGCTGTAACCACTTGCAGAGGATGACAGTGGCAGGAAGACATAAGGGAAGAGAAATAGCTCTCTCTGCAGTTTCTCACGTACACACACTAACAACAAAATGCACACAAGTTCATATTGGGGTCTGATTGCAAAAAAGAGCCCGCACTTGCAAAAGAACAGTAATGCTAATGATGGCAGCGTAATGATGCCATCTCCATTTTCTTTCAGTCTCTCTCACCTTCCACTCTCACTCCCACCCTGCCTCCCTGGTTGCCCTCGCCATCCTCCTGCTCTAACATGAACAGGACACAAAGCAGAAAAGAACCGAACAACTGGTGAAATGGGGTGGCTGAGGGGGTGGAAACTCTGAGTTGTTCAAGACTCCCCTGTCCATTTGCCATGTTACTTTCCTCAGAGAGGCCTCCCCTGACGACTCAGTCACAAAGAGCTGCCCCAGTCACCCATCATCACACTCTCCCATTCTCCTGGTTGACTTTTTTTCCCTAGCACTTTGCATTGTCTAAAGTGGTTGTTTATATTTTGTTTCCTCGTGATGTATGATTTTTATTTCTCTTCCCTAATAGAATGTAAACACCATGAGAGCAGGGGATTTGCCTGTCCAGTTCATTCCAAGATCTCCAGTGCCCAGAACAGTGCCTGGTCCCAGGAGGCGCTCAGTTAATAAATGTTGACTCAACCAATACCCTGAAATATCCAACAGATGACATGGGCAACCAACAGTTTCTAGGAAGTAGATTGTAAGGACTCAATACATGGTGGTTATTATGGTTTTATTATTATACTGCTGTTAGCCAGAAAAATTACCTGGCCTCTAGGATTTGACCACATTCTTTCCCAGGCCAGCAAAAGAATCTGGTTCCTCTTGCCTCACCCTGATCCTAGAAATAAAATTTGTCCCCAAGCCTCAGAGCTGCATTCTACCCATCCTCAGCCATAGTCCCAACATCTCTGTGCCCTCAAAAGCAGGCTCACTGCGCGGCCGGGGCCTGTGCTCCGCGACGGGAGAGGCCACAACAGTGAGAGGCCCGCGTACCGCAAAAAAAAAAAAAAAAAAAAGCAGGCTTAGTGCTACGATCCACAGTCTCCTTTGAGAATATTGGGTGAAAAATCCCCACAGCCTTGGCCTCAGCTTTCTTTGTTCACACCGTTTGCTTTGAAGACCTTAACACGGTGCTGAGAAATCAATAAGCAGGGATGCTGCCAACCCTGCGTGTATCTCCTTCTGATTCTCCTCCGGGAGGCTCGGCTCACTCTGACACACTGATAAGTCATGAAGTGCCCAGCTTGGTCTGCAAATTAAGCCCCTCATAAGTAATCAAGGAACACCAAGCTTAGTGTGCTGTGGGTTTTCCATCGTGAGTGTCATTAGATGAAATGAAAGTACACAGTACAGGTTTTCGTAATGAACAAGCCTCAAGTCAGGTTTGCTGTGATAGCGTTATCAGTCATTGCACAAATTAATTATTTAGGAAAGCACTTTTTACAGTGGGTTTTCATTTGAGTTTTGCCCCTTGATGTATGTGTATAAAAATGACTAATCCATTGGACACTGCTATTGTACTTGTGCATCTATCACTATCTGGCCTTTTTTTAGTAATTGGTTTATTAATTATAGCATCTTAATGATCTGTTTAAAATAAATAACCATTTGCACCATTTCAAAGGTATTTTGTGAGGCTCAGCTGATATTAAAATAGCACCAGCCTTATGTGCTTTTTCAGCAAGTGACCTAATTAGTTAATAAAGTAATTGAATATTAAAAAGGATGTTGCAGGTGATTAAAATTTAAGAGTCTTCAGAATGTTATTAAAGCTATAAATCATACATCACTATTTTAATTTGCATAGCTACAGAATTACTAATGGTCCCACGTGCACATGGGGCTTGGCAATTATTCCTTTAACAAAATGTTGGTGATGCTGAGGTACCAAATTCTTTCAACTTCTGTTGATAGCTGCATAGAAACCTGTTTCTGCCAGATTAAATATCTAACTGTTGAAATTGCTGCTTGCTCCCTTTTGACAGGTATAGACATTCATTCACTCAAGAATGAACTGTCCAAGAATTGTTAGGTGTTGAGTATAATGGTGAGCAAAACAGACATGGTCCTAATGGCGTTTATATTCTGGAGTTAGTTGGGCAGAGACACTAGTCATAAACTTCCCTAAATTCATGTATAATTACAAAAGGTAATAAGGAGCTATGAAGGAAAAGTACAGGATTTTGCTGGTGAAATCTGACCTCATCAGCTAGATTACGGATCAAACACTTAATTCCAGGTGAAGGGGCTGGGACTTCACCCAGCAGGCTGTGAGCTCTTGTTCAAGCAGGAAATCCCTGATGAACCTGCCAGTGGTATGTAGGAAGGACTGGCTGGAAATGCTGGTTGTTTACCCAACAGCCATCACTCTTTCCTGGCTATCAGAATCCCAGTTCTATTTGGGTATAAAACTAGTACTATGCTCAGGGAAAGTAGGCCAAGGCCCAGGGATAAATGATGAGAAGTCCAAACCAACTGTTGTAATCCCATTGCCCTTTGGTTTAAGGTAGATGTGTTCTGAGGAACTCAAAGAGGCTTTCTGAAGAATGGAAAAGGAAATATACAAGGAGAACACTCCTTTCCTCTATGCTTTTGGATGTTAGCATGAGTGGTGGTGCTACTTGGAGCTATAGCAGCCATACTGACACCATGAGGGGGAAGACAAAACAAATGAACAAACAAAGCCACACACACACATACACAAACATACTCCCTAAGCCTGAGGCCTAATATTGTTGAATTGCTGAACCAACTCTAGAAACTTTGGATGTCTTAAAATATGAAAGAATAAATTTAAGTTGAATATTCTGTTACGTGCTGCCTAAAGCATCTTAACTGAACCAGAGGAGTCAAAAATGAAGATACTGGAAGCTGAAAGACAAATTAAGAGGCGAATATAACTGTCAGGTGAGCAGTGATAAAATGCTAAGCATGGTAGGGTGGAACAAGAGGAATGGAAAGTAAAGTCAAGAATGGAGTTGAGGGGCTTCCCTGGTGGCACAGTGGTTAAGAATCCACCTGCCAATGCAGGGGACACAGGTTCGACCTAGTCTGGGAAGATCCCACATGCCACGGAGCAGCTAAGCCCATGTACCACAGCTACTGAGCCTGTGCTCTAGAGCCCGTGAGCCACAACTACTGAGCCCACGTGCCACCACTACTGCAGCCCGGTGCCTAGAGCCTTTGCTCTGCAACAAAGAGAAGCCAACACAATGACAAGCCCGTGCACCGCAACAAGGAGTAGCCCTCACTCACTGCAACTAGAGAAAGCCCACGCACAGCAACGAAGACCCAACGCAGCCAATAACTAAATAAACAAGTAAATTTATCAAAAAAAAAAAAAAAAGGAACAGAGCTGAGGCATTGTGGACATAGAATCAACAGAATTTGTCAACTTACTAATTATCCAAGGTACCAGGTAATGGTAACTGCCATTCACTGAGTATTTCCTATGTTCCAGGCATTATTCCGAGCACTTTACATGCAGCATCTCATGTAACCATTTCAACAACTTTATGAAGTACTATTAGTTATCACCATGGTTGAATCCTGTTTCAGTCATGCCTTGATTTATCAAGTCAAATCCCAATATCCTCTATAGCCACCAGTGGGCAAAAGCAGACGACTTGCTTCAGACTCCTTGGGAAAGCTGCCGGCTAGACTGCTGCTCCTAACATTTTTCATTTCACAGCACACATAGAAAAGTATAATATTAAAGCACACACTGGGGTAAATGCGAGGGGACTCGGGCATCTATATGGGGCTTCACAAAAGCCTTCACTACTCTTTATTATATAATTATAAGAAAATAAAATTCAAAATTTAGGGACGATATTAAATACTAAATTTGTGTAAATTTTCTAAAAAATAATCTCTTTAATTTTTAATGAAAAATTTGTTTTTTATGAATATAGTTTTTTAATATCAGATTTTATGCTTGAAATAGCAATTCCTGAAGACTTTTAATCCAATCAAGACTTACTAATCATGGTCTCTTCAAATTCTTGATAGTCATCACTACCAATAAATTTTGTTCACACAGTGATATAAATAAAAGTAAAATTCTTCTGACACCCTTCCGAATTTTTTACAATTTTTGAGTCATATTTAAAGTGTGTGTGTGCACGCGCAAGCAGTCGTTCAAAGTAGTTCTTGTGGTTAAAGTAGTCATCAGGTCCACACACAAGGGAAGAAAGCTGATACAACTGCATTCCCACTTCTTAACATTTTGATTTTCTAATCTGAGTAAGTCTTCTGGCACTTATAAAATGGTCTGGCCCTTTTGTTACTAATTCATGGCTTTCCAAGGATGAGAAAGCTACAAAACTGGGATAACCCAAGCAGCACTGAAATAACAGGAGTTATTCTTGTGGGCTGTTCTTGTGCAGCAAGAACCCACAAGGTAAGGGAGACGTGAAAAGTAAAGGAAAAGCTATTCACCTGCTGACACTTCTACGGCCCTGACAACTTCGTGTTTCCATACCGCTAAAATGTTACACTCTGCCTTATGGTATATTTGAATCCAGATCCCTATATAAGACAATTTTCATGGTTGGGGCTCATCTCTGGACCTGGAAGCAGGGAGAGAGGACTCTTTGGACTTCACATTCACAAATACCTCACACACAGACTGTGGCTCTACCTCCAAATGAGGCTATGCACCCACTCACAGGTACACAGTGAGGACTGGAAGCTGTACATCATTCAGCCTGAATTTTACAAATACACCACATTTATGACTCTTTGACATTTCTTCACTATTTTCATGTATTGCAAGCCTCAAATAATGGAAGTGGCCAGGCTCTCTCTCTACCCTGAAGAGGCCCGTGTGTGTCTCTGTGTGTGTCTTTTTATGTGTATTTGTCCTCCAGTGCACATTTTCATAAGTGGATTGGATGTAACATGTTCAATTAATTAAGGAATACATTTTTATTACCAACACCACTAACGGTTATATCTTGATCTCCATAAGGAACTGGCCAACTGGGGAGATTAGTGTGCATTGGCTCATGACTGGAGGGGAACAAAGATGTGCGGTCAACACATCTGCTTTGCATGTTTGTGCTTTGTTTATCATAAAATGGGCGATAATGATAAGGATGTGTAAGAAGCACAGTGTTAATGACAGTGCCGATGGAGAGTGTGAACAAAAGCCATGACTTCTGAGAAAGAGCTGGATGTAAATTAAACCCCAGATTTGTTCAGACTATAGGTTTTATAGCTACACGTTTATGGCTATTAGAAAGACCTTTGGTGTTGAAATTCCTGCAAGAATAATTTCATCACTTCAAGTGTGAAACTCCCTAGTCACTGATTCCAACTTCTCCCATGGAAGCAACTGCTTTAGAATATTGTTTTTGCTGACGTGACCATTTTATTACAGAACATAGTGTGTATTACGTAACACATGCAGCTTATATCCATGCATTTCATAACACACAGGAGGACACTGACCACTTGTGGCTCAGGAGGTCTTTGCCTATAGTCTGAAGATAAACATTTTAATTTCAATAGTTGCCTATTTATTTTCACGTATACTTTCAATTTAAGGCAAATTTCCCTATTTTGCACTGATGGTAGTGATGCATAGCTTCTTTTTAAGTGTTAGCTAAAAAGTGAGTCAATGTATAAAACATATCAAATAAATAAAAATGCAGTGGTCTATTTGGGATAAGGCAAAAATCATGGAGATGCTCTGCAAATGACCCAAGTCTTGGAAACCATGGGCTAGGTAATAATAAGAAGGAAGATGTAGGCTTTGGGTTGCGTTTCTGATAGCGATGATGGCCACACATTCATCCTGGAGACCAGTGCCATACACACGTAAAGCTGCTGCCTGATGCCCCAGGAGCGTGCTTGTCCACGTGACACTAATTGGCCCACACAGGAGTGAAACCATGACCCTTCCCTCATTAGCCACATGCTCAGACCAGCTGAGCTAGCTCGCTCTGGGTCACTGGGGTCCCATGTAGGAAATTACCATTCCAGTGCCCTGTGGTCCTCTCGTAACCCCAACTAATGAATGTCCCGTGGAGCCTAATGTCATTCCTGGGGGAGCACGCAGCTCTCCCAGCAGTGAAGAAGTTGATGACATGCTGAAGTTTTAACCTAGGGAGAACCAACTGAGGTGGCACGGAGAACTCAGGAAGCCTGGGAACAATCTTTCAAACATCTGTGTGTTAGAAAAAGGCCTGGCCTCAGGACATGAAATGCAAGCACAGGGAAGTGAAGAAAGCAGCTGAGCATCACACAGAAAGTTTATCATAGCATAAATGACAGTAAGTGCTTGCTGTCTGGGCTGAGCACTTCCTGTCACCAACCCTATACGGTAGGTGGTATTATCCCTATTTTAGAGATCAGGAAACCGAGGCTCAGAAGTCACTAGTAAGCATCTAAGATAGGCACTCCTCCTAGGATTGCCATATTGTGGAAATTAACACGTCACCAAGTAGAAGGGAAATATTACCAGACAGACAGCTTGCCAAACCTTTCTGCTTGTGCCCCCTTTTAGGTCTCAGGGGAAAGACTGTAGGCCTTCAGGTAATCTTTATTTTTCTGTTGCTTAAGCACATCCACAGTGTAGCCTTTAGAAGAGTTTTTTTTTTTAATAAGATGAATAATAAGATTAAGAAGGCAAGGCCTAGGGAAAGCATTCTTCCCAGGTGTTGGGGAACACTGGAAAGAAAGGGATGGCAGGCTTTCTATATGCATCCTGAAGACCTGGGAAAGCCCACTAGCCACTCCACCTGCTTTTTTAACAAGACTATTGGATCGATACCCCTTCCAGGGCCAAACTAACTGGTGGGTGAAATGAAATACCAAGTGGCCCTCACTTGGCAGCCACTCTTACCAGAGCCACAGCTGGCCCACTGCCCTGGGGCTGCCCACTGCCACAGTCCTTTCTGGGAGCCATGAAGGCCCATGTGAGTGTCCACTTCCAGCCGAAGATCAGGGCAAAAGGAACTAGAGACACTTGGCACAAAACAAAAGCCCTAGTTTAACTCAGCCCTCTGTTTTCTGATTAGTCTAAGGGGATGACTCAGCTTGTCCTCAAAGCTTCCTACTCAATGCCTGAGAAATTTGATATTTTTAAGGTGCAACTGGCTAACAATCAACCTAAGAGTCAGATAGATAGAGACAGAGTCCCAAATTTGACATTTATTAGCAGGAGAGATGTTGATAAGTTATTTAACCTGTTTCAGTTCCCTCACATATATACTGGGGATAAAATCTTCCCCTCACAGTGGCTGTATCTGAACAAGGCAATGTGTGTAATACACTTGGCACACAGGGCTCTAATGCTCAAGAACGACAGTACTTCTTATCGCATGCTCTGTCCTCTGCCCCCTCACGGAGCGCAACTGAGTGAAATGTGATGCAAGTTGTCATGGTCCGAAAAGGCATGAAATAAAACTCCTTATTATCATCTTGTTTTTAGTTGTTCATTTGAAGACCAGTGTCTAGTTATTTCACATACTGTATTCCTCTTCACCACAGGCTGCTGGGAAATTATTCCTTGACATAGAGAGGGGAAGGTCTTTTGAAGGCCTTGATGTGAAGCGCTTAGAAGACTTACCAGCACTGCCCACCCACCCCTCCTGCCCCCAGTGTCCAGCCTAAAACAACATACTTTTCTGTGTCTATTAGAAATTTTTCTTGCTTGCAGCCTTGGAGTGGAGGCTTAATTCTGGTCACAGAATTGTGAGAGAACTGCAACCTCTCTCATAAATGGGCTCTCAGGCATCAACACTGGAGGAAACTGAATTGTTTCCAAAAGCAAGACAGCGGCTAAGAAATAAGGGTATCAAGACAGTTTTCCTGGAGTAATCTCCTACCCAGTGGGAAGAGGCCAGGCGGAGTGGACAGTATTCTGAGAAGAAATGAGGAGCCCACAATGTGAGAACAGCAACAGACTCCCTAACATAGTGGACAGGGGGCCATCTCTCTCTTCATCACTCTTCCGTGGGCACGTTGGCTGGCTGATTGCCATCGGTCAGGCTTCCTTAACTTCACATTATGTAAATTCAGTAGTGGTAAGAGATGTTTATATTGCCACTTGGGTTGAGTATAGTTTGTTTTTCTTGATTATCTCAGTCCAGACTGGTGAGCATTTAACAATAAATTGTAGCAGTGCCTGGAGATCTGGCGACTCAGATCCCCCCTGGGACTCTGTAGTTAAACAGTTCTCTTTAAACCACTGCCACCTAGTGGTAACTGAGCAGACTGAAATGCGCTTCACTTATGTCCAACGAGAGAATGGGGATGGGCAAAAAGGAACTTGTTTTTTCCCTGCCACCCTACCCAGGAAGCATAGGGAAAGAAGTGACAGAAGATGAATCTCATTCCACTGGCCTTCACTCCCTGCCAATGTTTAACCATCACTGTACATTTTATATGTCAAGCTAGCGCACTCTTCTGACTTTATTTTGACTAATGAGGACATTTTCATTTAATCACAAGCCTTTGAGATAAAAAACAAACAAGCAAGGGCCAGAACTGGAGCACCTGGGTCTTGCCTCCCTTTCCTCCACCGTGGTGGTTAGAAACTTCCTGATGTCAGCTGTGCCCAACTTAATGTGTTCTTTGAAAGTAGGGAATTGGGTCTTGACAATTAACTTGAGGTTTCCCCCTCTAAGAATCAACGTCATTTTTGCTTCTCCACCTTACTCAGGTGACTCAGCGCTAGAAGCACACAGAGGAGATCAAGTAATCAATGTGGCAAATCTCTGCAGATCAATTTCCTGTACATGCACAGAGGAGCTGGTGGCAAATTCAGATATTCCTGGAAGCATATGAGGATCAACGAGTCAGACGCGGTAAAATCCTCCGAGGTGAGCAGAGTCAATGGTGATCTCAGCAGGTTGTGAAGAGAGTGGATTAATGCCAGTGAGCTATTAGGTAAAATAAATTCACAGAGCAATTACCACTGCTTGGGGCTTAGAGGAGATAATTCACAACGTGGGCCAATTTCCTTTTCTAAGCGTGAACTTCAAATAAACTTGGAACAACAAAGCAAGCTCAAGGATAGTGATGTAGGTGTGTGAGCTCTGGTAAAGAGAAGGCACAAGGTTACAACAATGAGACTGCAGAAAGCCTGAGATGTTTCAGCTTTCTAGATCAGTGTCTTCCCTTGGTAACAGACTCCTCTGCCTCCTTCTCTGCATCCACCCCTCTCCAATCAGCAGACACAAAGCAGCCAGTATATTGTATTAATCATATTTATTACAGTTTCCAGACTCCCATATGACAAATACCTAAAGCAGAAGAACACTGCAAGCTGATGTTACTAGCAGCAACCCATCTAAACCCTTCCTGGGAGGAAGGGTTTAGGTGAATTTAACAATGAGGAGTAATTTCAAGACAAGAATAAAAGTCATGTTTTTTCTTTTAGCAGCTGGTATATGAACAGTGAAACTATAAATACAGAGAGTCATCCAGGTTTAGCCTTGTCTAAAAAACATTAATAAGTCACGGTGCAGAGGGGTATCCCCAGGGTTGCCAAACAGAAGGCTAATGCCTTTAGATGTCAGTATGAAATAAGCAAATCACTTTTAAAGACACTGCTTACTATCTGCTTTGCTGTCAGGACAACAGAAAAAGAACTGGACTGCTGCCCTAGAACTTAGCTCACACATAATTCAGCCAGACAATCATTGTTTCAATCACCCCTAAATTTTTTAAAAACACTTCCCCCCACCCACCGACAGCTCTAAAAACATAACATCAGACATAACATCAGACATTTGCTCGGAAGGACTAAAAATCAAAATCAATTGCAGTGTATTTGGAACAGCTTTTACGGCTTTCCTGAGGGACAGTTCCTATCTCTTCAGAGAATGTTTTTAAAGAAGCACTAACTCTGGTAGCTTATCAAACTACTCTTTATTCTAAATAAATAAGACCAACTGAAGGTCTCAGGTGTACTTCTTCCACACACACCCCCTCCCCCAGATCTCCAAACCATCCAAAGCCATTTCTTGACAGAGAGCTTTCATTTTTATTAGAGGAGTGCAAGAGAACTTACAAACATTTGAAAAATACTCGAAACACTGACAGTAAAGGAGGCCCAACCCTTCCTCAGAGCCCAGAAAACTGTGACAGGAACCCCAAAGGCTTATCTTAAATCCATCAACTCAATTTGCCAGAAAGTCATGACAGACCACTCACCGTTGCCACACAGGCCTAGATGGGATTTTCTTTCCTTACAATCACTAAGAAAAGCCTTCTGGGAGTTACTGCCCAGAAGAGCACAGGCTGATGAACAGAAGCTACTGAAAAGGGGTCGACTGCATTCTATATCTGGCACAGGAAAAGGAAAATTAAAACATCTGGAAACCATTATATTTATACCATGATACTCTTAGGTGAATCTTTACCATCCCTCAGCAACCATTTCTTTCATAAAAAATACACAAAGGCTTAGAAAGCTTTGGGGCAGCACCAGTGACAGCTAGCTGTCTTTGAATAATTTTAATTTTTTCCTAAAGGCAAAATTAAGAGAAACTTAAAGAAGTAATTTACAGAACAGATTCTATTTCATGGTTTTGCCCATGTCAGCTGCTATGGAAACAGTACAAACAGAAATACAAATAGCCACTCTACATCAAGTTAGGTTTCCATTTTTTCTCAAGGGATAGAAGCAGTACACCTAGGTTTCTGTAAGCCTTCTGAGGATGAAGGGCAGCTCATAGCTCATGGCCTGACAATCTCTAAAAGTACTCCTGGACTATTTCACCATGAGGATAGGTAAAGCCCTTCTTCATTCGCTAACGACTCTAGCAAGGATTCTATGCACCTAGACTTTAACGCTAATGGTTTCTAGGCTTTCTGACTTGACATGTGCCATGCACGGAGAGCAAGGAACCAACTAGTCCAAGGCCACCTGCCTTAGACACTGATAACTCCAGCTAACCATCGGACAAACGGCCCACTTGTTGTAAATGGTCTCTCAGAGGAAGCAGAAATACTTCCCAAATACTAGCACAAACAACCTAAAGTACAGTCTCTCCTAGTGGTGAAGCAGTAGAACCATCTCTGTGTACAAAGAATGGCTCATGAAATCGTTCTGGGGGTGCAGCCACACCTTCCATTTCTTGATCCCTTGTTACTTCCTAACAAAGCTGTATACTCCTGAGAAGACCTCAACAAGTGTACAGGTCTGCCCTGTGAACTGCCCTGAAAACATACTGCCATGTTTAGAGATTACTTTGAAGAATCAAAGTTGAATGTTCAAAAATAAGTACTAGTGTCTCAAGCCCAAATCCCTAGAGAATACCAGAAGCCAGTTTTGCTGTATTTTGGCTGCTTAGGACCCCCTCGACGAGTTGATGGGGGGCCTCCAGAAATCTACCATTCTGGCTGTTCCTTTCCCCTTTTCTTTTCTTGCCTTCTGAGGAAGACTTCAGCTATTTCCATAGCAACTTATTTAAATGTCCTAGATGACCACATTTTTGAGCAGCATATACATTTTTAGGACATATTTTTCATTCCTTTTGAACAATTTCTCCCATAATAAAAAGCAATAATTAAAAAAAATTACTTCTCTAAAAATATGGTTATCATGCTTTGTACACAACAGCACATTTACTAGATAATACTCATTCCAGAATCACTGTCCAAACCAAGCAAATAAATGGGGGTATATGGGCACATAAGACAGATGACACACAGTTTTTTTTTGTTTTTTTTTTTTTTTTTGCGGTACGCGGGCCTCTCACTGCTGTGGCCTCTCCCGTTGCGGAGCACAGGCTCTGGACACGCAGGCTCAGCGGCCATGGCTCACGGGCCCAGCGGCTCCGCGGCATGTGGGATCTTCCCAGACCGGAGCAGGAACCTGAGTCCCCTGCATCGGCAAGCAGACTCTCAACCACTGCGCCACCAGGGAAGCCCGACACACAGTTTTAAAATAATTTTCAGATCCGGAATTGGTAACTTGGGCAGAAAAGCTGTAAATCAATCCTTATATGGATACATGAAAATTAAATGCAAACTAGAAAACGAGCATGTGTTTAAAATAAATCAGGTTAGATTTAATCAGGCACTACAATGAATGGAAATTGATTATATTCCTTTTGATTCCAAATTTCCACTTTATTGGGAAAACCTAGTAACCATTACAGCTTCTAGCTGAGGGACAAGAGGACAGACCGATGGCGACTGCCAAACAGGGAGGACTGGTAAAGAGGTAGAGGCAGGGGTGCCTGATGATTAAACAAGACAACTACTAATTGGGGAACTGAGATTTTAGACATACTGTTTAGAAGAGATTTAGACTGGCAGATTCCAAAGATAATTGTTCACGAGCGTTTGTAACCTAGAACTTCTCTACATGTTTAGTGCACCTAATCTGCCTCTAAAGAGTATATTTAAAATGCATTTTGAAACAAAATCAAATAAACAAAACAAAACAACTTCCACAGATGCCCCTTTGGGGATGCGTTGTTTTTAGGTGTGCATCCTTCCTTCGGTGCTGTCATATAAACCCCTCAGAAAGTGCAGTGGAATTCCCTCTCATCCTGACCAGAAGAGGGTGGGGGCTGGGATACGGGGGGGCAGCAATGAAATGCCCCTCTTCCTTTACTGAAGATACTCTTCTGAACACTTCCATTGTCCCTTAGGAGGAAGCAACAGAACATGGAAAACAGTTCCTGAAGATATCACTGCTTTTTGATAACAAGATCGTAACTGTGACACCTATGGAGATTACTCTCTGATATTATATAGCACCTACCTTGCTCATGAAACACTGAACTTTTACCAAGCTATGAAACAGGGTGAGTGAAAATCACTCATGGCACTTACACGTGTTAAAAGACTTTAAAATGCCTTCCCCAAATTCTTTTACTCAGTGCCCCTGTGAGGTAGGTGTCTGGTGGGAAAAAACTGAGGCACGGAGGGGTTAGTCTGCTCTCCTCTCAACATGATGAGCCAGAGTCCCAGCTCCTGGAACTTGATTCACCAGCTTCTCAGAAGGCTTATTTAAGTAACACGACAAATACAGCAGAGGAAGTTTTTCTTTTCAAACGTTTTAACTAGTTAGCTATTTATCATTCTCACTTTGAACCTAAGTTATCTAAAATAAAACCAAATAATGTATAAACTAACAAAACAAAAGGTCAACATTGCCTAACAGTCTGTGTCAAGATATAGCCTATTTTGCACTGGTGATTGGAAAAGCATATGGTTCAAGTAGAAGTAGTAGCAGGTGGTCTAGTGCTCCTGTTACTCAAGCCAGGCTGAGTAAAGTGTCCCTTACAGACACCACCGCTGTACTTTGTGAGAACCTCTTTGGCCTGAAACAAGGGAATAAAACTGCACCCCTGTTTCATGGAAACCATCCTAAAAGATACTCTAGACAGGGGCCAGCCCTGCCTGGAAAGAGTACTCTCGGCCACATGATGAGTGTGTATTATTGAGTCCACGCAGAACTCTTTGAAGCCAGACATGAAGGTCACAGTCTCCTGACATAAAGCTCACAGGACAGGTCACACTATATACAGAGGGGCAATACACAGGGTACATTCACTAGCACCATGCCACAGAAGTGAAAGAGAAGGACAAGAGCATCTTACAGTCCCATCTGGTACACCATCTGCAGAAGCTATCTCTGGCAAGAGGAAGACCAACAACGAGGTCCCATATCTCTTTCCATAAAGTGGAGAGGCATAAAAACACAGCATTCATTGCTAGATGCTTTGAGCGTACGACCTACCCAAATTTCACTCTTACATAAATTGGTGGGCTTCTTATATCTTATAGATATTAAAAGATAACAAATTACATTTCTTGATCAAGAGAGAATGGTGTAGAGCAAAATTCAAAGGTCAGTTACAAGATGTGGGTTCAGGGCTCAGGGTGATTTATACTGCTACTCTTAGAAACAAATTTATGAGTACTCAGGGCACTAGCTTTTAGAAATGAGATCATTCTTTTTGAGGTGTTTTTTTCCTTCACTGTGCTATAGTGTCTGTGGAGTGAATTCAATTCATACCATGCTCCCTAATTCAAATCTAGTATTTGGTTTGAGTGTCTGAAGTAGACCACGATACCAAATAAGATGCATGTACCTCTGTACAGCTTTTGCCTTGATATTAATGCACACACCCACCCACCCTCTCAAGGCCTGTTTCCCCTTCAGGGACCTCATCTCCCAGAAGGCCCGAGCCTGGCTCTATGCTCTGCACATGGCAGACCAGAGGGAATCATTCCAACTCATAGCTTCACTGGGATACTAGGATATAGCATAGCAGCGATTCATGCATTTTATTTCTAAAAACCAAAGCTCAAGTGAGGCCAAGCTGGTCACTGTGCAAGATGAACCAGCAGGACATTCTCGCCTCGAATGAAAATCTGATTTATGTGTCGAGTGAATACCTGCTGGTAATCCACTTTGGGCTTTCGCTTTTTCTTACGGGGCTGGCCCCTGGAAAGGGTGGTGGCCCTGGAAAAGGTACCTCCCGCACTCGACCCTTCTGTCTGTGTAGTCCTCCCTGACAGCTCTGACCTGGACTCCTCCCTTGCCGATGCCTGCAGGGAAGAAGGGACGGAGCGGGAACGCTTGCGTGAACCCCGGTCAGTGTCTCCTCGTCCCCACACTGAAGCCACCTTCCAGGTGGATGTCTGGGAGTATCTGGACAGAGTGGAGTCTTCAACTGCAGACTTGGAATCTGTTTCCTTCTTGGAGGAATCCTGCAGTTTTAGTCGATCAAAGAGCTATAAGGAAAGCAATGACAAGTATTAGCCTTCCCTTTAGCTTACAACATCCCTCTTTCAATATGTAGAAGAAAGCCTAGATTCCTTTATCATGCTCTGTGGACTGCTTGCTTTGCAATTTTTAAAAAGTTAGTGGGCTTCCCTGGTGGCACAGTGGTTGACAGTCCGCCTGCCAATGCAGGGGACACGGTTTCATGCCCCAGTCCGGGAAGACCCCACATGCCGCGGAGCGGCTGGGCCCGTGAGCCATGGCCGCTGAGCCTGCGCGTCTGGAGACTGTGCTCCACAACGGGAGAGGCCACAGCAGTGAGAGGCAAAAAAAAGTTAGTAACGAATTTTCTATTTCTAGCTGTAACTCAGATAAATCAATAAATATGTCAAGAGAAAAGGCACCCACTTTTTCTATTGTATAAAACTGAAAGACTTTTAAACCTTATAAGAGGTAACTTGTTCAAACAATATGCAAGTAAGAAGCACAGACTCATTTTTGATTCGCTGGATGCATGGGAAGAGACTAATGAAAACCGTGGTCCAGGCACACCTGGTTGATAGCAATAGAGCTTTTCCACTTGGAAACCCTGGTCCCTGGGCTCAGTGATCTTAATTCCTAAGCTTGAAAGCATGCTGGGTACTCAGAAAGTCAGGGGAAACTGCCTACCCTAGTGAGAGTCAATGAAGAATCCCGTTCATATGCTTTGCCTAGAACAGGTTTTCGGTAGGTCTCATCCACATCAGTAAGTGCCTAGAGAAAAACAGACCAAAGTGGGGAAAATAAGGTAGCATTCAAATATTATTTTTATAGCTTTCTGGAAAAAATTTAAAAGGCAGAATAACATCTAATTATAGCAGAACTAACCTTAACAGGTGACTCAGCTCTTGGGCAGAAACAAATGGTAATACGTGGCACCCTCTGAATAGGAATTCCAAGCGGCTATGACCATGTAAGATGGGTTTCCCCTATGGTAAGGTGCCTTTACCAACGCAGGGTAGAGGTTCATAAATTTCAGGGAGCATGAATATCTGGGAAGTTTATTAAAATACAAATCTAAGGCTATCCTCCTAGAGATTCTTCATCCTGGGATGAAGCCCAGGAACTTTCTACTTGAACCAAAAACCCCATGATTCTGATGCAGGACAGCCTCAGACCACACGTTAAGAAACACTACTGCTGCTTTTCCCTTTTCAGTCTGTATGTCTTATGACAGCAATTAATAGAGATTAACCAGGGTAACACACAGAATTGCTGGTGAATTCTTGTTGTGGAGAGATCAACCTCACAGGAGAGCTATTAGGATCAAATCAGATCAGGTATGAGAAATCACTTTGAAAAGTGTGAATCACCCTACAAATATAAGCTGACAGTATTACGGTTACCACCACTGTTATCAAATATATTCTTTTAAATCTTTTCCTTCAAAGGTAAAATTATAATAAAATATTTTCCCTACACTTCAGAGATGAGAAAACTGAGGCTCAGAGAAATTACTTGGCCTAGAGTCACACAGCTACCAAATGGTGAAGCTAGGATTCAAATCCAGGTTTTCTGATTCCATACAGCTTAAAACATGGTCTCCGAAGCCAGAAAGGATAAAGTCATGGTCCTTTCACTTACTAACAGTGTGATCTGGGACCAATCTTCCAAAATCGCTAGCCTCAATTTCTTCATTTGTGAAATAAAACAGTGATAGACCCACAACTCATTCATTGAGATATTATATATAAAGCCCTTAGTACAGTATCTGGCACATAGCAAGGGCTTAATAAGTATTAGCAACTATTATTATTATCAAAGTTATTTTAACTGCCTCATATCATAGTTGTGCTATAATATATCCCTTCTCTCCTACAAATGTTTAGTAAATAGACAGTAAGCCTCTAGAAGACTGAGGGCACGTGGTACTCTCCTTCACAAGGAAACACTATGCAAAGTGTCCGGCTTATTAATATGTCTGCTTCCCCTCTATCCACATCTGTCTTTCCGAAAGCCGTAGAGTAAAAGTTCCTTTCTGAAATTTCTGTACCTAGCACTGTGCCCAGCCAAAGTGGGAAGTCAGCAAATATTTTTAAATGAATGAACAATAGTTGGTAGGAAATCAACATAAAATTACTAAAAGATGAAATAAGTAATTATTCCTTAAGGCTAGATTTCTCAACGCTGGCACTAATAACATTTTAGACCAGATAATTCTTTGTTGTTGGGCAGGGCGGCGGGGCGGGGGGGGTTGTTTTATGTACTGTTGGACGTGCAGCAGCAGCAGCCCTGGCCTCTACCCACTAGATGCCATTAGTACCCCAACCCACAGTCGTGACAATCAAAACAAATGACATTGCCAAATGTCCCTGGGAAGGAGGAATGGGCAAAATCACTCCAGGTGAAAGCCTCTGCCTTTGGGAAAAGCAATAAAAAGAACTTTTTTGTTATTGCCCAAGAGAGTGCAAAGATTCTACCTCCTCTGGGAAGTTATTCTGGAGGTTTTGCTGAATAAGGTCCTTGAGATATACGAAAAATTTAATCCCTAGAAGGTTCTCCAGCCCCTTGAGAAAGGTTTAATTACCATATTCCAGAACTTGTCAAATGCAACAAGGAAGCCCGTACAGACGCCCCGAAGTCCCTTGAAAGTGCGGATGTGAACATTCACCTTCACCCCCTCCCGGATACAACGATGGAGTTCACCCAGAGGGCTGCCTTCATGCACTGAAACAAGAAGAACAGTCAGCACAGCATGAACACCTGCTCTCATTCCCAGAACTAACAACCAAGACCACCCAACCATCTCCAGCAACACAAGGCAACACGGTGTAGTGTCAGCCACACCACAGGAGCAGGAAGGCCCAGTGGGCAAAATGGCTAGCGTAGGCAATGCACACTGAATCGAAACAAGATTCCCTGGAACGTGGATAAACGAGCTGTATGGCCAACATCCAAATGTTTCACTACCTCTCTACCCTATTTCTATGATGTCACTGATTCTAAGAGGCACCATCATTTTAAAACTTTTTTGGGAAAAAAAGAAATACTACATTAAATGTGTGCATCAGCAGCTAGATTCTTCTCAGTTCTATGCCCTGTTAAGACAACCTTTTTCAGGATAAAGCTCATGAACCACATATCCAGCTTGAGCCTTCCAAAGAACAAAAACCCTCGTCATAGGTTTAAAGGAAATGAACCATGTAACTCATTTGCCCTGAAACACATGCAATCGTCTAAGAAATAATGGCCTTTTGGCCTCTCAAGTCTGAGCTACTTCATGCACGAGCTCTCTGGGGCCACTAGTGTTTCAGTGTATATCATCTTTACACTAGGAGGAAGAGGCCTGGTTGTATTCCAAGCCTTGCTGGTATAAAGGCACCTGCTGAGCATCTGACTCTTATGACATTGCTGATAAGCATCATACAAAAAGAGCAGTATGACAACTCATGGGAGGAATGCTGGGATTATAAACTGCAGCTTTTACTATGATGGACTCTTATTTTCAGAGCTTGGGAGCAAGGCTGAATTTTATTTTTATTATTTCATGTTAACTTAGCCTTCAAAATATGCTGGCTATACTACATAAAACCTCCCTAAAGAAAACTGCGTGAGCACACGTGCGCACACACACACTCTCTCTCTCACAGTCACATTCACACTCACACATACACAGTCTCATTCTTACCCCCAAGTTTGCAAGGCACAGTTCTTTGGAAGTTATTGTCATTGACAGTAAACAAACAAAAAATCTCTGTTTTGTTTCTAGTGGCATAAAAGAGAACAAAAGTCTTGCACTTCAACTTGGATAACTAAGGTGGTTACTCTTAACCTCCTTACCCCTCACTCATGGATTGGCTTATAAATGATGGCAGTGATAAATTAACACAAGAAGATATGCTTGGATTAAGTGACTTAGCACCCTCAGATTGAGGGTTCAGCAAGAAGGCACAGTTGGAGGCAGAGTGACAGAAACAGTGGCCTTGGAAAGGAACATGAGAAACTTGGTCTGACCTTCATCACCTATCCCTCCTCTAGCCATCTTTTAAAATTCTTTGAGCCTCTGACATATAAAGACGTATGTACATATATCTGGATATGTGTTATCGACAGTGTCAAATCAAGCACTGTGAACAACTGTTAGGTCATTATACCTAGTTGTGTGAACTTGGCGAACAACTTTTTCTCTATAAGCCCAAATTTCCTCATTCATAAAATGAGGTTAGACTAGTTAACTTCTAGAGTCATGTAAGGAATAAGCCATTATAGTTCAATTTCTTAGAAACTGATCACAATGCCTGGATTATTCCGTTTACCTATACACATTCACTCCCCTTTCTCACCATACATGTGTATGTTCCACAAAGGGTGAAAAGACCACCCTTTTTCTAACTTGAAAGAAAATAGGGGCACCACTTCTCCCCATGCACCCCTAAATCAGAGAGGAAGAACAGGCATGTATCTTAACAACTGTCTCTTATTCTAATTAAATGGCAAACAGGTTTTCCACCCTCACATGTGTACTTTTCTTTTGATTTTTTTTCTTCCAAAGATTTAATAAGGTGTAATTCCAGGGAGTATTTCTCTCCTTATGTGATCAAAAATACAACACTAGCACCACCTATCAGAGCAAAACGCCAAGACAAAAATGAACTTCACATTCTGAATCAGAAGGCACAGTCTGAATCTCTTCGCAGCAGTGTCTGTGACAAACTCCAAATGGATATGAGCCAGGCTTCTAGATATATATATAGATAGATACACACACAGACACACACACACATATATATACACATACACATATGCCTTATCTTTGAAAAAGTTATTCTTCCAAATCCCGCTCTCCATTGCCATTACTCTTGGGCCACACACTTCCAAATCCAGGTCATTTTTAACCCCACTCTTATTTTTCCCTGCTTGTAGCCAATACTAAGTCCAAACAATAGATTCTCAATAATTAAGACCTGCCCTTTCTTTTCTCTTTCCACAACTAACAATACAGTCCAGGGCCCATCAGATGGCTGGTTCACTTCAAGCGTCTCCTAGCTCCCCTCCTTCACACCAGCAACAGCATCATCGTCACTGTCACCAACATTATCACCAATTACTGAGCCCTCAGTATGGGCCAGGCCCTATGGTAAGTTTAACTTTATACACATTATTTAAGCCTCACAACTCAAACAGGTTTAACTAATTTGCTCAAAGTTACCTACCTAGTAAACAGCTGAGCCAACAGTCAATACTGGCAGGTTATATGCATTCTGACCTGGGGCTTTTAATTATGACAGTCTAAAACTAATAAAAACCACAACAATAAAAACAGTGACATTTAACACTCACTGAGTATTTCCCTACATGCTAGGCCACATTACAATTGTAAACCTTTAAATGTGTTAACTAATTTAAACTTCACAACTAGATTCTATTATTGTCCTCACTTCACTTATGAGGAAACTGAGGCCCCAAAGAGTTTACGTAACTTGCTTAAAGTAAAACAGTTGGAAAGTGGAGGAGCAAGTATTCAAACCTAAGCAGTCAAGCCCCTGAGCCTGTGCTCTACTCTACCTCCCCAAACACATTTTACTACTAGAAACTCAGCAATTAGAAACATTTGCCCTACAAAGCCTTTTGCTTAAGAACATACACCATGGTTCCCACTCTCTCTCATAACAAAGTCAAAGAAAAACTCTTTGGTCTTCAAAACATCCTGGCTACCAATCCCTTTCTGGACCCAAATTCAGTTCTCATTGATCTGGACACAAACCACATAAGCAGCACCTTCCATCCACCAAAAAAAAAAAAAAAGCAAGGAAGGAAACATTAGAATGTATTCTTCCTCTCCTGAGACTAGCATAATGGTTAAGCATATAGCCCCTGGACTGGGACAACCCAGGATGAGCGGCAAACTGACTAGTTTCGTGATGCTGGGCAAGAAGTTGAACTCAATGAGTGTCAGTTTCCTCATCTATAAAAGTGTATCCAAGGGTAAAATGAGATGCAATGCATCTAAAGGTCTTAACACTGTGTATAGCACATACTGGCTCAATAATAGCAGCTATAATTAACAACAATAAAGTTACCACCTGACTTACAAAGGGGCATGAGGAAACTTTCTGGTGCGGATTTGCTCTGTATCTTGATTGTGGTGGTGATTTCACGACCATACACTTGTCAAAACTCACTTTAAAAGAGTGAATTTTGCTATGTGTAAATTATACCTCAATAGTCTGATTTTAAAATTACTGCTGTTATCTTCAACCATGCCCTTCCTTAACTTCAAGACCTAAAGCTGACCTCATACATGAACTATTTCTTGATAAAATCTAATCCTCACCCATGCTTCTGTACTTTTTTTGCTTTCTGAAGGTCATCAACTCTTTGTGCTATCTACTCATCTTTACCATGTACACCCAAGTGTTTCCAGTGGTGGGATTAAAATTTTCAGTGCCGAGGGCACATTCTGAGGCTTTGATTCCAGGCATATATTTATCATGGGAACTCCCCATTTTCATACCAATAATATAGCAAAGTGCTCCACAGGTAAAGGCAAAACCACCCACCACATAGAAATATTTCTTTCCTCTTGAAAATCTTGGAAGCAAAGCAATGATTGGCAAAATGGAAATAAATGCTACAATCTGAGACTTGGAGTGCATTTCAAAGATCTGATAGTGGCAAAAAGTATGGGAAAAATAAGGTCCCCCAAAGTGCTCTTAATTTAGGAACATGCATAATCTATCTTTGTGCCACTACTGAGCAAGCAAACTGGAATAAACCCTAGCTCAGGCAGGGATTCTCCGGCATAGTAAATCATCCGACAAAGGCACCCCTAACAGCACTCAGCTTTTCAGGATGTTTCTCTCTTAACAAACACATTTCTAGAAATGAAACAAAATATTCCTTTGCTTAGCACAACCCTCCATTCCAAAGGCAGTGATTTAATAATGCCAAGATTTAGCTATCAGGATACAGATGCTCTGAATGGCTAAGTAGGTCATTGTGTCCATGGGGCAGATGTCAGAACTGCTTGCCAGATGACAAAGATATAACCCTGGGCTGTTTTTATTCCATTTATACAAGACCTAACACACATTAGCAACTTCTGCTTTTTACAGCTTTACTCTAAGGATCTGTTAGGAGGCCGCAAGAAATTCCCTTGTGCCATTTACACCTTCAGAACATGAAATAACCTGTGCATATGGTAGTATGAGCCTGACAGACACAGTCCTGCACTCAGCCTGGCAGAGTGGCCGTAAAATAGCGTCTGTGCTTCACTGGCATTTTGTGCCTGCTGCATTCCAGGACTCGTGATTTGCTAATGTGAACATAGGTATATCAACACCCTGCAGCCCTTCTCCTGCTTACAGCACTGAGAACGAGCTGTCACCTAATGTGCAGGGGTTGTGGGATCATGTCTCCTGTGCTACCTGAACAGATTTCCTCACACTGCATCCCAACATCCCCAAATCTCAATGACCAAGCACTCTCCCACCCCTAATATTGGCTATGCCCTCCCTCCCCGCACCGTGTGTGGTCCCAAGACCTCAACACCTCTGCGAACCCTACCTGTGAGGTCCCGTTTCCAGGCCCACCACCTCTCCGGACCCCCCATCACTCCTGCAGATCCTTTCTGCAGGCTCCTCATCACCTCTGTGGGCAGTTCCGTGGACCCCATCACCTTTACTCACGTTATCCAAGCAGACACTCCCCACGGCTATTTATTACCTCCACAGCCTTACCACTCTTCCCCCGCAGCTCAGACAGACCCTTCTTCACTCCTCAAGCTGACCCTCCCCACAGTCGCTGATTATCTATTCAACCTTCACCAAGACCCTCCCCCGATACACGCAGACCCGCACCAAGCCGCTATCACCCCGCAAACGCCTCCAGGGCCGCCGCCTTCTCGACAGCTGACCCGGCCCCAGCCCCGCCCGCCGGACTCACAGGGCATTCTCGTGAGCACGTTGCGCGGCGCCTTCCTGCTCCGACCCGGACCCCGCCGCCGCGCCCCGGCGGCCCCGTCCCCTTCCTCCTTGGCTACCATAAGGCGGCGGAGGCGCTGGATGCGCTCGGGGTCCGGGGCGGGGATGTCCGGGCGGCGGCGGGTCCTGCCCAAGGGCCCTGGACGCGTTGGGGTAGGGGATGGGAGGCAGGCGAGGCGCGTACAGGGCCAGCAGTGGGTCGAAGCTGTCAGAGCTGACATCCAGCCGCGGGCTGGGCGGGCGCGCAGGGCTGCCGGCACGAGCCGACCTCGCCCCCCTCTCCCGCTCCTCCATGTTTGAAAGGCCCGCAAGCTGAGGCCGATGGGAAGGAGAGGGGGCCGCCAGAGGGCGGCACTGCGCAGCCGCGACGCGGGTCTCACTGCGCCGGCCTGGCCGCCAGGGGGCAGCATCTGCCCGCGCTCTGCGTCTCCGGGGGCGTGGCGAGCGGCTGCGACCCGCCCGGTCCTCGCAGCGCATCAGCGTTCGGGGAAGAGGTTAATTGGCTCTAACGTAGTGTTTCCCCCATCTATATCATTATCACTTTGGGTGTTTCCTAGTGGTGCGGATTCCCTGGGGGTGGAGCCCGGGCCCGGCATCTTAACAAGCTCCCCAGGTGTTTCTCTGCTCTCTGGAACTGCGCTCTACTCCTAGCTTGCGCTGGCGGGAAGCAGTGGGAAAGAGGGCAAGGAATGCCCTAGTTTGCTCTCATGCCGAGTACCACTGGGGTTTAGCCTAGGTGGGCTCCAACTATTTAGCTTCTCTGGCTCTTTACATTCTCATCTGAGATGTAGAAATGGTTGCCTACCTCACAGAATTGTCCAAAGAATGAAGAGATACTGCATATACAGCGCATAATAAATGCTCTGTGAATGTTAACTAATATTGGTTAAGTGTACAATGAAACTGAAGGATGATGGGTGGACCCTGGTACTGCATTTCCTACACCCTCTGCAAAAAGAAATTTACGCATACACCAGAAAGACGCTAGTATTAAGGCAAATTCACTATCACTGATCTTGTAAGCATTGCTTAGCACCTGGAGGAAATGAAGATGCCGCGATTGGAGGACAAGATAACAAGATTTTCAAAACCTGGTTGTATTTTGGAGCCTCTGTTCAGCGGAATATTTTTTGTTTTTTGATATTAAAATAATAGTCTACGCTACACCAAAGGCCCAGATATTACCCCCTCATCCAGCAGAGCCAAGGTGTTTCCAGTCACCTACAGGCCACACAAAACACTTTCCTGTCACCACTCTCCCAAACTGCTATCAATTGGTATTAATTCTATACTAGTTGCTTTTGTGCATATTTTAAAGTTTCCTTAAGACCTGGAAAGGAAGCCGCAGAGAATACTATTCTCTTAGAGAGCAGGATGAAAATATACAGCTGTGAAGTATACTTTAGAATACATGATGCAAAATAAAAAAGATAACATAAAAACTACCAACAATGCTTCTGATAGCACTACATAACTCAATAGGTAAACCCGGGTCATTCCTTTGCTCAAAACCCCTGCCCCAACACAAACGTCAAACCTGCAAACTGCTGGCAATTAAACGAGCAAGTGCACATCCCCGTCTTGTAACAAAATCAAGTGATAGCCTTTGTGGTATCACATAGCACCCACAGAGAACACAAAACTTCCGTGGGTAGTTGTCTTAAAAATTTGTACTAATACCTTATATTTGTTTTGATATAAAATGCTATAATTTACTTACAATTAAGTTAAATTTGCCAATCAAGAGCTACATTCTTATTGCCTTACTTGGCCTATCACAGTGTACTAGCCTAGGTATATCATATCTGGGCCTTGTTACACAAAGTGTGGTACATTGACCATTATCCACCAAAAGCCTTTGAACCCCAAAATCTTCATGGGGAAAGCTTAGAACTGGCATTTTAAATGAGTATTTCAAGTAAATTTGTTGCATTCAGAAGTCTGTGAACCACCACTGTGATGAAGGGATGTGAGCCTGGCTTATGGAAAGACACACACACATGAAAGTTGGACTCATACTGCGTTTGTATGAAAAAAAACAAATGAAAAATTAGGCCAAGGGAATTGAAAGCTTTATTTTTTTCTCTCAAAGAAATCTTATCAATTACCAAACATGAGCCATGTCTCCTATTCCCACGAAGCGAAGAGAACAGGAAAGGAAAAAAAGGCATTGACAGATGGGGTGTCAATTGGTGAGGGATGAGACCAGCCGCTGCCCTTTCAAAAATACATTTTCTTCTTGGCTGTAAATTCTACAATGCAAGACCAGGCACTGGGATGTGGGCTGTCTCTTAGTTAATTCTTTATAGAGCCAAATTAATCTTCTTCCTCTACAACATGAAATGAGGACAAGAGGAGACATGAGTTCTCGACCACCTACCCCCACTGCCTCCCCCCTTCAGAGGCCAACGGCTTGGCGACACGCAGTTCCTGCTGCTCCTCACCCAATTCCACTGGCCCGTCGGCAGGCAAAACTATTAGGACTCCTCTGCCACCTGCTACCTGTGACCCCAAGATGAGGGTTGGTCCCTCTGTTCTCCAACTCAAATGTCACTGTTCCGATTATCCAGAGGCTACCTGAGAATCTTTTTCAGGAAGTCCACAGGAAGGTGACTTTCAAAACTGAAGTGTCTAGAGGACAGAGAGTAAATGTTTCTTCCTCCTCGTTCATTCATTCTCGCTGTTTTCTTTCTCCCACATAAACAGGTAATTCTCTTTCTTCTTAGAAAGAGGTTAAGTGGCCTTGTAATCATTGCCCCTGGCAAGATGATCATGATGATCAGGCTGCCAACTCCACAAAATCTAGGGAATGTTTACACAAGGACATCCGAACTACAACTCATTTGTTCAGCTCAAGTTGCCAATCTGGAGATTGGCACAAAGCCCTGAGTTTGCCCTGGAATTCCTGAATTCAGAGGCATCAGGCAGTCATCAACCCATATTAACTCCACGTCTGCCAAAGATGAATGCAAGTAGATAGGTGGGCAAGGTGACCAAGGTCACTGGATTCTGTGGTTAAGAATAAGTGGGTGAGGGGGCTTCCCTGGTGGCGCAGTGGTTGAGAGTCCGCCTGCCGATGCAGGGGACACGGGTTCGTGCCCCGGTCCGGGAAGATCCCACATGCCACGGAGCGGCTGGGCCCGTGAGCCATGGCCGCTGAGCCTGCGCTCCGCAACGGGAGAGGCCACAACAGTGAGAGGCCTGCGTAACGCCAAAAAAAAAAAAAGGAGGAAATTGATGAAGCAACAGAGAGGAGAGAATTGCTGGGGTAATGACCTTGGGTCAGGAAAAGAGTAAAGTTTGGGCTCATCTTCTATCATAGGTGAAAAGAGCTTGACAAGTTTTTATAAAGCTTACGCCACAATCTAAAAATGATTCATTTTGCAAGGCATAAAATACTTCTTGCTTTATAAAAATAGTACCATGATTTTTAAAAAACTGTACTTCTACCAAAGGAACCATGTTTCAACACCAAAAAATAGGTGTTCCACTTAAAGCAGAACAAGATACACCACCCACATTCATCCCTTCTTTCTCTGTTCCCCTCCCAACCAGAGTCATGTCACTCCCAGGACACTGTTCTGCATGGCACAGATGCTAGGGCCACCTAAGGCCAGGAGACTTGGGGGACCCTGCATGGTCAAGCACACTAGTAATGAAAAGCAAAGGGTCAGCTGTCTTCATGTAGGATTTCTGGATGTTCCTTCCAGAAAGCATCCCCAATGACATCGCAGTGTAAGGGCACCGCCTTAGTCCTGGTCCGGGTCACCACCATCTTTCTTCCTTCCATTTCTGCTGGCAGCCTAACTTCTTTTGTCGTGACTTCATCCACCTATAGGTAAAGTTAAAATATTGACACATTAACTAGAGAGTCGGTTTGGGAGAGAAGAGGGAGAAGTGGGGGAAGTTTACTTTTTTACTTTATATACTTCTGACAAATACGTATTTTCAGGCATATATATATATATATATATATATATGAACATATATATATATATATATCAGAGATATATGTATATCTCTCACCATACATGAATTTCTTTACAACTAAAATACTTTTTAAAAAAGTTATGTTGCTATATTTTGAAAGGAGACCTTAGGAACAAAGAAGGGATTCTATGTTCCTTGTTAGCAATAACCATAAAATTAAAGACATTTCTGCTCTCCCACCTGCATTAAGAAGGATCCGAGTCTGTGCCAAACAAATGTTTTAAAAATACTAATAAAAGAGCTGAAGCTGCCAGTGGGATACCTAATACCCCTTAATACTTGAAAACATTCATTTCAGAAAAAAATACTTTAGACAGAAGGAAATAAATTTAGAGACTTCATTATGCCCAGGAGCTGGAACAGAGCAAAAATATTGGTAGAATTAAGGATACAGGTGAATGCACAGACAGAATATTAAGTTAAGTATGAATGTCTAGGGAAGCCCTCAAACATTCTGCAAGGGACAGAACCCTCACATGCAACATCAGTTCCTTATGTTACAGTTCTCATGGGATGGATGGACCATTTAATGGAATTATCCAGTGTGGGAGAAATTATTTTTTTAAATGTTCTCTGAATGCAAAAATTCTCATATCTGCACTTACCTGTTTAAAGGGGTTTGATTAGATTTGGGGAGAGCTTATGACATGGAAAAGTGTAATAATTCTAAAATTCTGTGATTCTACTTACAGAACGGGGGAGTCCAGATCACAATGCTCACTGACAAACTGACAAAACGAGCATCCATAATAATAATCTATAGCATCTCATTTTGGAAAGGGTCTAATTTGTGCTAGTGACTGGAGTCACATCAGCATACAGGCAGCAGGCAAGACAAAGCCTGGGATGGGCACAGGCTTTCCTTCTGACCTCCGTTTTTCCTCAGACATAACAGCATTACCTTCTGCCATATCAACACAGTTCCCTTCCTATACATCAGTGGCTCGTTATTGTAGTTGATGTTGAATTCAGAAAATAAAATCTCATTCTTGTCTGCTGTAAGAGTTCCCTGAAGAAATAAAAACACATATAAAAAGCTTTGTAGGTCTTTTCTCTCCCCTAACCCCACCTATCCATTCCACTCTCTACCTAAACTTCCACAACAAATCAAGAAGTGGAAGCATTTCATCAAACGTCATATAGGCGTTAATGAATTTTCATCTTAAAAGCAGTTCAAATCTTATTTAAATATCAAAATTCATAAAATCTCTTTTGTAGCAAATAACTGCCTTTACAAGTCACTACTGTGATGGGGTGAGAGGAACTAATAGTAAGAGTACCAATTCTGTACTAGATAGCTTTTGTATTATTTGACCCTCATAACCATCTCCATTTTAGAGATGAGAGCTCTGAAGCTTAGAAAGATTATATAAATTTTCCGAGACCAAAAGTGCTCTTATTCGTATAAGAATCAAAATCTGATCTCAATACTTCCAAACTCTGGCTAGATCTACCAGTCTTCCTATTACTGCTACATATGCAACTTTAACATGATTGTTAATAATGACCACCATTTACTGCGTCATTTTAACGTCCCAGGCATTGTATTAGGACCTAATACAACACATCATCTCATTTCACGGTGAGTTTTCCTACAAGTAGCATGGTCATCTAATGATACGAGCCAGTATTTATTAAGTACTTACAGTGTGCCCTGTACTACCCTTTATGTGTTTTACATGCATCATGCCATTTAATTCTCACCAGAAACCTATGAGGTAGGAACTACTATCTTGTACATTTTACCTATTAAAAACTAAGGCAGAGATGATAAAATTAAACAAAAGCCTCTGAGTACAATTATTTGACCCCCAGAGCCTAAACTCTTAATGATACACAGGAGTCCTAACCCCAAGAAACTCCAGGTCCCCAGCAGGGATTGACAATCATGAAGCAGCCAGGTGGGGCTGACAAAAAAAGAAGAGCATGTGCCCTTTATAGGCGGCAGCCTATACACAGCTCCAGCTAAGCACTACCATGTGGGAGTGTAGAGCCATTAATTCCATTTTCCAGCCGAGGACACTGAGGCTCAGGGAGTAGTAACAACTGATGTACAGTCACAAAGCAAGCAAGCAGCAGACCTGCTACTAGTATGATCTTTCTATCTTTTCAAAACAAAACCGTAAAAATTTAAGAGCTTAAAAAGAAGGCCAAATGTCATGAGAGAGCGTAAACTGTCCCCCCTTAAGTATTAATGCAGTAAGATCTTTATACCTGTAATCTCTCTTGGGCTTGGATTGGTGTTAATCCAGACTGCTGTACAAGTGCCCAGAAAACTGTATTATAAAGATTATTGATGTGACCTGTAAAGAAAACATAGTTGGCACTGTGTATGCACATAGAATCTTTATTCAATATTCACCCTTCAAAGAGTACTGGAACCCCACCTCTCTCCCGCAGAGACATATAATTACTTGCGCAAAGCCATACACAGGGAACACGGGGAAGTGGTCAAGCAGAAGAAACTTATTTCCTAACAGTTTTATCCTGTCATTTCAGTTGTGCTTTACACAAATCTGTTAACTTGTGCATTAAGCTAAGGAATACTTTCCAAGTTATTTGATTTACATTATTCCCACCTCTCTTCCAGTTCTCCTGGCAAAATCAAGACATACCAAATGAATAAAAGTCTAACAAACATTTCACCATGGTCATGTAAGGAAGGGTCACAACTTGAATACCCACTGAAGCCAGCACAAACATAGGCGTGTAAAGCAGAGTTCCCAAGGGAACAACAGGGAATGGTAGAGGCTGAGGCACACTGGCTCCTATGTGCATGAATGTGTGCCTGCGTGTGTGTTTATGTGTGTGTGTGTCTGTGTGTATAAAGGCAGTAGTCACTACGCAGGTTCTGACCAATACTAAGTGGGAATATAGACCTAGTACTGCCAGATCTGATTTTTCCAAAAAAAAAAAAAGTTGGAAATAGGTAGTATTTACATAAAACCTTCCAATTTTTCAAGTATTTTCAACTAATTTTAAAAACTTGCAATACTGCATTCCAAACAAAATACATGGGCCAAAAATGTATCAGATCATCACCTCTAATATAAGGAATCAGTAGTTTAACTACATCTGTTTATTTGGTTTCACTTACAATCTGCTTGCCGCCAGCTGAGATAGTCCTTTAAGGTCTGGTTGCTAGGATACACCACGACTCTTCCATCAAAGCCTGGGGGATACAGAAGGGGCTGGTCCTCAAAGTAATCCCGCCAGTAAAACACATAGCTGGAGGCGAACTGGGAGACCACGTGAGTCATAAACTTACTTGCAAAAGGCACAGTGGGTGGAGCAAGAAAAGAGAAAATACATGATATTAATTCAACACCATGACAGGGTCTGTGGGTGTAACAGAGAGATAACACAAACTGTCTAGCAAGCCAAGAGTGATGGGTCAAGAAAAACTATTTTAGTATTTCAGTTATATATTTAAAATGCAGCCTGTCTCTCCTTCTAGTCCTATAAGTAATTTACTAATGTCAAATGTTCTTCCATAGCATGTGACGTGAACTTATGGTTCAAGAGGTTTTTTTTCAAGTCTTGGAAGGAGGGGAACCATTGTTTTAAAAACATCCCAATTCACTACATGATCTGTTTCCTGTGAGAGTTTCAATATACTGCCAAATCAAATATCAGATCTGTCTAATTTGTACTGAGATCCTCCTTAACTAAAACTTTAGTTTCTCTTTCTAGTCTTAACGTTCAATGCCCGATCAGTCTAGAAGCTAAGGTGATGCGAATACAGAGAAAAACTTAAAGAGGTATACAGAATGCTCAGGTATCAGATGGAAGTACAACAGTCTAACCTGTTATATACATACATTCTGCAGTTGCAAATACTACAGTCTGTAAGTTTGTGATTAAGATAAGCAGAAGCCAAATGCTGGTAGGAAATATTCTGAAGGAGCTAGGCCACAAAATTACCTGGCTCTTCTTTTAAACCAATTACTTTTCCGCTTGAACACAAAGCTGTACTCATCACTCTGCCCATATGCAATCACAATATCCTCCAGTTCTTCCATTACGGTTTGGGCACATTTAGTCATTAGATGGAGAGCACGGCTGTCATTGGGTTTTGCAAAGTTGTGCTTCTCAGCAAACCTTCATAAGGGAAAAAGAAGAGGGAAAAGGGTATGGGTGGAAGAGAGCCTGTCATTAATACCACAGATCAAAGAGGCTATTCAAAGAGTGCTATGAGTATGCTGTGAGTCCAGACATTCCAGTAGCCACAACCTGATCCATTTCGTTAAGAACTCTAGTTCTTCTTGCTCTAACCAACTGAGAAAAAGTAACATAAATACTAAGCCTCCATTCCCTTTTCAGTGAAATGGGGATAAAGTTACTTCATAGGATTCTCCTGAAGATGAGAGGGAGATAAATATAACTATGCCTGGCTCCTTGGAAGTGCTCAATAAATGTTCACTACAATATCATTACTAAAATAACACTTTTAAGACTTAAATTCCCATCTTCCTGCTACACTTTTCTTTTTTTCTGACTTTTTCCCTCCTGAATCCAGTCCATGTGTTCTGCTACTTATAATGAAACAACATACTCTACAGTGGTGCCCACAGCAAGGCCAGAAAGGGCCGCAAAACAGTCAGCCCTCAAAGATACCTACCAAAATAGCTTGTCAATTTGTTGAAGAGCTGAAATAATGGGCCCGAGAGTGACTTTTTCCACCACAGTCTTGCTAACGGACACCCCAAGCCAGCTCCTCACTAGGGGAGCACCGTGTCTCATTTACCCCACCCAGCTCGCGTTCAAGCCGGTTGTAGCCAGCACGCAGAGTGATGCTCAGTGCCGCGCGCTCACTGGCTGCCGAGTTACCCCGGTAACCATGAGCTCGGGGCTGCGACAAATGCGTCGCATTCTCTGGAAGCACTGGCGAACCACGCAACCCTGAGCCCAGCTCGCTCACCGATGGAAATTCCTGCCGTCCAGCCGCACCACCACCCAGCAGTGGGCAAGGCAAGTGTCGTCAGCCTCGAAGTCCCGCACGTACTCGAACTTGCTCTTTGCCATTGCCGCTCCCAATTTCAAGCACCGTCTCAAAGTGACGGAAAAGGCAGCCAAGCAACCACTAACTTTCACGGTGCCAGCAGCCCACATTCCCCCACGGAAATGAAAACACCAGAGAACTCCGCCCCGGAAGTTCCTGTGTCTTCTCAGGGTCGCTCTAGCCGTAGTGGAGGCCAACATCTCTCTCGCCTCTCCTTGTAGTTCTTAATGGACTTCCGGACCTGGAAGGAGGGTTCCATGCTTCCCTTAGCACTACTCATGGCTGCTCGCCTGTCTCCTTCCGTCCTGCAACAAATCATTCTCACGAAATTTTTAAAAATTCATTTCTGGACAAGTTTGAAGGTTTGTGATTTTTTTCTTTCCAAATAGTATTTGTTAATTTGTTGTAGAAAATGTGGGATATATCGAAAAATATAGTTAAGAAAATTAACACTTCATGCCTCCCCTCTCCCCGTCAAAGCACTGTGGATGGTTCCTTACGGTCTGTTTTAATATATGTATGTTTACACAGGGAATACACAAAATTGGAATCAGACACCTGTGCAATTTTTGTATTTTTTCCACTCACCTCGAGTATTTGCCAACGTCATTAAATATTTCAAAGAGTGACTTAAATAAATTAATTTAAAGGACTCATTCTAACATACGTAGTACTAAATTAAGTCATTCAACTTTTTCACAAAGACTCATGCTTGAGATCTTGCTGCTGGTAGATACTAGTAACAGTAAAACCCTCATATTTGTACGATGCTGTATGATTTATAAAGCTCTTTTGAATTCATTACCTTCATATATATATATCCCTCAAAAAATATCATTCAAACAATATAAAAGTATATATGGTGAAAAGTAAACCTCTCACTGACTCCTAACTCCCTACTTTAAGCAATCACTGTTACCAGTTTCTTGCATATCTATTCAGGGAGAGATATACAAATAGAGACAGAGATGAACATAGAGATAGAGATGTGTTTTGTTTTGGGCCAAATTATGCTCAGAGACTGAGACTGTCTTTGCTAATATTTTATCTACTATAGGTTCACTGTGGGAATTATAATTTCACAAGCCAATAGCATACTGGATATGTCTCTTAATAAGCCAGTAAAGAAATAACATACTCCAGATGATAGATTGCTTACATTATTGTTCCAGGCAAGGGGAGATAAGAGAAAGTCCAAATTCAGTTGAGGTGTATCTTTCCTATGCGGTTGGTTCTCAGGAGACTTGGCTTAGCCAACCACAAGTTGATGTCCAGCTGCCAGCTAAACGAAAGTGGAAAGTCCCCTGTTGCTAGAGTATGTTGTTAGGGAATGAAGCCTGGTGTTGAGGTGCAATATGATCTTTGCTGGGTCCCTGCACAGCTTTCGCCAGTGCTGGTAAAAGAGTCACTTTTACCAGCAGAAGCTTATGCTCCAGGGGTCTTCAGAGAGTTGTTAGGTCAGCAAAGAGTCACCTTGCCCAGTTCAAAACTCTCGGATAGTCCTCACAAACTCCTCACCACAGTTGCTTCTTAGTCTGTTTTTATTGATAAGCCCCCAGTGGGGCCCCTCAGCAGTTGAGCTTCTGGGTGCTTATCGATGACAACAGATGAGATAATGACATCCTGACACAACTTACTTCATTCTTATAGCAAAACAACTTTATTTCTTTACTTTTTTTTTTAAAAGAAAGATTCTTAAATTTATTTATTTATTTATGGCTGCGTTGGGTCTTTGTTGCTGCACGTGAGCTTTCTTTAATTGCGGCGAGCCAGGGCTACTCTTTGTTGCGGTGCACAGGCTTCCCACTCCAGTGGCTTCTCTTGTTCCGGAGCACAGGCTCTAGGCACGCAGGCTCTGTAGTTGTGGCTCATGGTCTCTAGACCGTAGGCTCAGTAGTTGTGACCCACAGGCTTAGCTGCTCCACAGCATGTGGGATCTTCCCGGACCAGGGCTCAAACCCGTGTCCCCTGCATTGGCAGGTGGATTCTAAACCACTGCGCCACCAGGGAAGCCCGAAACAACTTTATTTCTAAAAACAGCTTTTTTTTGCCTTTGCCATAAACAAGTGGATTAAAACAACTTCACTTTAGTCATAAACAAGTGGATCTGAAATCATATCAAACCACTTGGAGGTTTCTGGAGCAACCTAGCCCAGTAGATGAGAAGGACCAGTGATGTGCAGTAGCTGAGGAAAGGATGGGGATACCTCACTGCAGTCCCCCTCAGCCTTTGGGGCCTAGAAAAGATCATTATCATTATCAGTCTCATAAGAAGGATCTCAGAGGTTGGTGGGGGGCAGGAGCCGGGAGTTGCCTCTGGGGCCACTGGGCAAGTAAAGTCACCCCTCCTGGAGACGATATGGAGACAGACAGAGCTCGAAGGGCCAAAGGGAGCTATGGCTGCTTCTCTTCAAGGGATCCTTGGAGGATCAGGCTGGTGCTAAAAACATGGCCCCAGGCACTATGCCAACCCAAGAAGAGAGGACTTCCCACCACCCAGCCAATTACGTAGAAGGCCACTGCCTTGTCTACAGCCTAGTTCAGCCCTCAATTGGAATTAAGCCTTGAAAAGAGGGGAGTGATGCAGAGAATCTCAGAACCAGAATGTGCCTCCCACCTCCTTCCAGGTTGTTGGAGTGGGAGCAGAGTGAAAGAGCAGACCCTGGACCTCCCACTCCAAGCCCTTTCAAGTAAAAGGCCTGGCCTGCCCTGGGGCTTTGAGGGAGGGGACACTTTTCACAAAAAGACAAATACTGTATGTTTCTGGAAACTTGATGAGGTGCTTAGAGAAGTCAAATTCATACAGACAGAAAGTAGAATGATGGTTGCTAGGGGATGGGGGCAGTGGGGGAAGGGGAGTTGTTGATGAGTATAGAATTTCTATTTTGTAAGATGAAAAGAGGCCTGGGGAATGGGTGCAGAATAATGTGAATATACTTAACACCACTGAACTGTACTTAAAAATGGTTAAAATGGTAAATTTTTTGTTATGTGTATTTTACCAAAATTAAAAGTTAAAAAAAATTCTGCACATAGATATTTATGACCTAACTGCATGCTGACCTCTATTTTTCAAAAATTCTATTACTTAGAAGATCATTTACTCACTAAGACTGACAGAAAGAAAAGTTGCCTTTGGTATGGAAGTCACGTTTCAGTTTGTCTTCCCCAATGCTGACTCATTTCATTTATACTAAGAACTGCATTATGTAAATGAAATTTAGGGTGGAGGCGGGTAAGAAGGAATAATTTGTCTCTGAAGTCTCCTTCCCTGCTCTGAACCACTGTAATCAAATTTGTGGCCGGGAGTAATGCATATGCTTCCAGGAATGAACTGCCTAGTTCTGTCACAGTTTTGAGGCAGAGAGAAGCATTAGGACATACTAGGACATACACAGGTATAAAATTTAGAACTATTATTCTAGAGTAAATTAATGATTATACATCTTGTAATTGCCGTAATACATTTATTCTGAATTTTTGAGATGTAGCTTGCATAGGTCAGAGTGAATGGATTTTATTTCTGAATAGTCATTGATTGTGTGTCCTTAAAGGGACATGCTTAGTCAACTACCCATTCTTTCTCTACTTAGCAGCAGTCCTGTAAGTCATGAGGACGTGGTCCCTGGAGGGCTTGGAAAAAAATATTAGGAGAGGGGCTTCCCTGGTGGTCCAGTGGTTAAGAATCTGCCTTCCAATGCAGGGGACGTGGGTTCGATCCCTGGTCAGGGAACTAAGATCCCACATGCCACGGGCGGGGTAACTAAGCCCATGTACTGCAACTACTGAGCCCGCATGCAACTAAGATCCGACACAGCTAAATAAATAAATAAGTAAATATTTTTTTAAAAATTAGGAGAACAGAAAGGGGAAATTAGATGTATGTTTCCTAGTCCACTTGACCTTGTTCCACTTAATCTCATGAATTTACTCATTCATTGAACAAATGTTTCTTAATTTCCTACTATGTACCATGCACAACAGGATGCAACATCAAACAATACAGCCATGGTGCCTGCACAATGGAGTTCATGGCCAATGATGGAGACAGGCATTAAACAAGAATTTCACAAGTAACCATTAAACTAGAATTGTGTTAAGTGTTGTAAAACAGGTTGGAGGCCCTGCCCTGATTGGGGGACTGGGGATGAACCATGAAGTTTCCCCTGAGGAAGTAATACTTAAATTGAGATCTGAATGATGAGGTCGAAAGATAGCTTGCTCTGCATATTCCTAGTGTCATTGAATTTTAATGTTGAATGAATATTTCACCAAAACATTTTGCTTGTACAAAGTTTTGGAAAAGGACCCAGAGTGACGTGAGTTTCCATATCATGGATCAGGCAATTAATAAATACCTAATGGGAACCTTCAATGTGTAAGGGCACTGGGCAAGATACTGACTGGAAAAATGTAATAAATAATCATAATACCTTCCAGGTGTAAGAAACTTACAATTTTCAAACCATACTCTCATTTATTATCTCATTTTCCCTTTCAATGAGTGTGTGGGGGAGGCAGAAAAATAATTCTATTTTTCAAGAAAGGAAACAAACTCTGTGGGAGTTGGTTAAGTGATATGCCCAATATCCCATGGGTTCCACAACCAGAATTAGAACCCAGTCCTTCTGATGCCAAGTCCAAGTTTTCTCTACTCTATGACCTTGCCTTTCTATGTTTTAAAGGAATGAAGTGGATAGCTGTTTTTTTGCCTACTCAACATCCCTTTTACTGTCTTTTGCCAAAGGCACCCCACTGTCCTTTTCCCACCCTCAGACCATTTGGTTTATGTGGGGATAACCCTATCCCACCTTTGCTCCATGGTGAGCACTTGACTAAAACCACTGTAGTGTCACAGTGTGAATTAGAAAAATGCACCCTCTCCAGCAGATATAGTTCTGCACGAGGCAAAAACATGGTGTACCCTGCACTGGACCTCAGCTCCTGCTTGTTCTCTTTGCAGTGAATAACCTGCACAAACACTTGTGGTGGCCTCGCTAATAACTGAGATCTGTCTAATCAGGTTCAGAGATATGCACCTAGCCCAAGCCACGTCAATGAGACAGTCTAGCATTGTGCTACAATGACTGGGAAAATGAGACTCTCTTCCTATTAGAGTTGCTACACTGGTAGCCACAAAGCTTCAAGCAGGAAGAGCCCATCCCTGCTCCAAATTAAGCCTGCACAAAAGGAAAAAATCTGAAAGATGGAGAAAAAATTTTCTGATGACACTGATCACAATGCCTGGAGCCAGTGCTACTCCTAGACTCTTATAAGTTCCAGGAAAGCAGGGACCTTGTTTAATATTTTTCAAAGCTGTATCGCCCTTACCTAGAACAGTGTCTGGCACAAGGGAAGCAATCAATAAATATTTGTTGAGAGATTAAGCCAATAAGTTCCTTTTTTATTTATGAAATTGGGTTTTTAGATGTCTCAATTCATTGGGGTATGTAAATAAATAATAACTTCATTTTTTCCCCTAATAACTGCTCTCTCTTGTTCTCCTTTGTTGTTGGTTAGCAATTTCCTTAAAGAATCTTGTCCAAAACCATACCTTCCCAGTTAGTAAAATGTATTAGTGTTGGTGTTCAAATACTGGTCAAGAGCACAGTGCTCCCCTGGAGGGTAGGCAGCTCTCCCTCTCTGCCCTATTCCTCCATCAAGTCAGGATGGGGAGGTGGTTGATATAGCAGATCTGGTTTTGGTATCAGGGTGATGCTGGCCTTGTAGAATAAGTTTGGAAACATTTCTTCTTCCATTTTTTGGAATAGTTTGAGAAGGATAGGTGTTAACTCTTCTTTAAATGTTTGATAGAATTCATTTGTGAAGTGATCTGATCTTGGACTGTTGTTTGTTGCGAGTTTTTAAAATTATTGATTCAATGTCATTACTGGTATAGGTGTGTTCATATTTTGTATTTCTTCCTGATTCAGTCTTGGGAGATTGTGTGTTTCTAGGAATTTATCCATTCTTCTAGATTGCCCATTTTATTGGCATACAATTGTTTATAATAATCTCTTATGATCCTATTTCTATGGTGCTGGTTGTAATTTCTCTTTCATTTCTTATTTTATTTATTTGGGCTCCTTTTTTTTTTTCTTGATGAGTCTGGCTGGCTAAAGGTTTATCAATTTTGTTTATCCTTTCAAGGAACCAGCTCTTAGTTTCATTGATCCTTTCTATTTTTTTCTTTTTTTGGTCTTTATTTCTGCTCTGATCTTTATTATTTCTCTCCCTTTACCAACTTTGGGTTTTGTTTGCTCTTCTTTTTTTAGTCCTTTAGATTTAAGGCTAATTTATTTGTAATTTTTCTTATTCCCAGAGCTAGACTTGTATCACAATAAACTTCTGTCTTAGAACTGCTTTTGCTGCATCCCATAGATTTTTTGGATCATTTTTTCCATTTTCATTTGTCTTTAGGTATTTCTTGATTTCCTCTTTGATTTCTACAGTGACAAATTTGTTGTTTAGCAGCATTTTGTTTAGCCTCCATACGTTTGTACTTTTTGTTTTTTTTTCTTGTAGGTCATTTCTAATTTCATAATATTGTGGTTGGAAAAGATGCTTGGTATGATTTCAGTCTTAAGCTAACTGAGACTTGTTTTGTGGTCTAACATGTGATCTATCCCGAAGACTGTTGCATGTGCACTTGAAAAGATGTGTATTCTGCTGCTTTTGATGGAATGATCTATATGTACATCTATTAATTCCATCTGGTTTAATGTATCATTTAAGGTCTGTGATTCCTTATTGATTTTCTCTTTGAATGATTTGTCCATTGATAACAGTGTGGTGTTAAAATCTCCTGCTGGTATTATGTTGCTGTCAATTTCTCCCTTTATGTTTTTCCATATTTGCTTTATGTATTTAGGTGCTCGTATGTTGGATGCATATATATTTACAATTATTATATCATCACAAAACTCTGTTTTGAACTCTATTTTGTCTGATATATAGGTATTGCTACCCCAACTTTCTTTCTGTTTCCATCTGCACAGGATACCTTTTTCCATCCTCTCATTTTCAGTCCATGTGTGCCTTTAGATCTGAAGTGAGTCTCTTATAGGCCACATAGAGATGGGTCTTGTTTGTTTTCTTTCTTTATCCATTCAGCCACTCTATGATTTTTGAATGCAACATTTAGTATATTTACATTTGCAGTAATTGTTGATAGGTATGTACTTATTGCCATTTTGTTAATTGTTTTGCGGTTGTTTTTGTAGTTATTTTTTGTTCCTTTTTTCTTCTTTTGCTCTCTTCCCTTGTGATTTGATGACTATCTTTTTTTTTTTTGCGGTACGCAGGCCTCTCACTGTTGTGGCCTCTCCCGTTGCGGAGCACAGGCTCCGGACACGCAGGCCCAGTGGCCATGGTTCATGGGCCCAGCTGCTCCGCGGCCTGTGGGATCTTCCCAGACCGGGGCACGAACCCGTGTCCCCTGCATCGGCAGGTGGGCTCTCAACCACTGCGCCACCAGGGAAGCCCCTGATGACTATCTTTAGTGTTATGTTTGGATTCCTTTTTCTTTTTTGAGTGTGTAGCTATTATAGGTTTTTGGTTTGTGGTTACTGTGAGGATCATACTACTATATATATATATTATTATTATTATCAAATATAGTTATATTAAGTTAATGATCTCTTAAGTTCAAATGCATTCTAACAACTCTGCATTTTTTTTAGACCTATTATTTCAGCTTTACTGAGGTACAATTGACATAAAATTACAAGACATTTAAAATGTACATCGTGGTGATTTGATGTATGTGAACATTGTGAAAGGATTCCACCCATCTTGTTAATTAACACATCCATCACTTCACGTATTTATCCTTTTGGGGGGGAGGTAAGAACATTTAAGTTCTACTCTTTTCAGCAAATTTCAATTATACAATACAGTGTTTTCACTAGTCGCCATGTTTTTCATTAGATGCTCAGACCTTATTCATCTTATAACTGAAACTTTGTACCCTATTACCAACTTCTCCTTATTTCCCCTAACCCCCACCCTGGCAACCACTTTTCTGCTCTGTTTCTAGCCTTCGACCTTTTTTTTTTTTTTAATATTTCACATATAAGTGATTCTATGCAGTATTTGTCTTCCTCTGCCTGGCTTATTTGAGATTAATTACGTTTAAAAAGTATTCCAACCCATGTCCTCAAAAGCTGTATAATCTTCCTTTACAAATAAGAGTTTTTATTTAAATTGTATAAAACCCATATATGGTTTGCATTTTTTTCTTATTAGTCATCAATTTTATACACATAAGTGTATACATGTCAATCCCAATCGCCCAATTCATCACACCTCCACCACCACCACCCCGCCGCTTACCCACCTTGGTGTCCATACGTTTGTTCTCTACATCTGTGTCTCAAGTTCTGCCCTGCAAACCGGTTCATCTGTACCATTTTCCTAGGTTCCACATATATATGTTAATATACAATATTTGTTTTTCTATGCTTTTTTCCCTGTAATTCATTTCTAATCTCATAGCATTGTGGTCAGAAAAGATGCTTGATATGATTTCAATTTTCTTAAATTTACCAAGGTGATTTGTGACCCAAGATGTGATCTATCCTGGAGAATGTTCCGTGCACATTTGAGAAGAAAGTGTAATCTGTTCTTGGATGGAATGTCCTATAAATATCAATTAAATCTATATGGTCTATTGTGTCATTTAAAGCTTCTGTTTCCTTATTTATTTTCATTTTGGATGATCTGTCCATTGGTATAAGTGAGGTGTCAAAGTCCCCCACTATTATTGTGCTACTGTTGATTTCCTCCTTTATAGCTGTTAGCAGTTGCCTTATGTATTGAGGTGCTCCTAAGTTGGGTGCATATATATTTATAATTGTTATATCTTCTTCCTGGATTTATCCCTTGATCATTATGTAGTGTCCTTCCTTGTCTCTTGTAACATTCTTTATTTTAATGTCTATTTTATATGATATGAGTATTGCTACTCCAGCTTTCTTTTGACTTCCATGCATGGAATATCTTTTACCATCCCCTCACTTTCAGTCTGTATGTGTCCCTAGGTCTGAAATGGGTCTCTTGTAGACAGCATATATATGGGTCTTGTTTTTGTATCCATTCAACAAGCCTGTGTCTTTTGGTTGGAGCATGTAATCCATTTTGGTTGGAGCATGTAATCCATTCACGTTTAAGGTAATTATCAATATGTATGTTCCTATGACCATTTTCTTAATTGTTTTGGGTTTGTTTTTGTAAGTCCTTTTTTTCTTTTGTATTTCCCACTTACAGAAGTTCCTTTAGCATTTGCTGTAGAGTTGGTTTGGTGGTGCTGGATTCTCTTAGCTTTTGCTTGTCTGTAAAGCTTTTGATTTCTCCATTGAATCTGAATGACATCCTTGCCGGGTAGAGTAATCTTGGTTGTAGGTTCTTCCCTTTCATCACTTTAAGTATATCATGCAACTCCCTTCTGGCTTGTAGAGTTTCTGCTGAGAAATCAGCTGTTATCCTTATGGGAGTTCCCTTGTATGATATTTGTCTTTTTTCCCTTGCTACTTTCAATAATTTTTCTCTGTCTTTAATTTTTGCCAATTTGATTACTATGTGTCTCGGCATGTTTTTCCTTGGGTTTATCCTGTATGGGACTCTCTGTGCTTCCTGGACTTGGGTGGCTATTTCCTTTCCCATGTTAGGGAAGTCTTCGACTATAATCTCTTCAAATCTTTTCTCAAGTCCTTTCTCTCTTCTCCTTTTGGGACCCCTATAATGCGAATGTTGTTGCGTTTAATGTTGTCCCAGAGGTCTCTTAGGCTGTCTTCATTTCTTTTCATTGTTTTTTCTTTATTCTGTTCTGCAGCACTGAATTCCACCATTCTGTCTTCCAGATCACTTATCCATTCTTCTGCCTCAGTTATTCTGCTTTGATTCCTTCTATTGTAGTTTTCATTTCAGTTATTGTATTGTTCATCTTTGTTTGTTTGTTCTTTAATTCTTCTAGGTCTTTGTTAAACATTTCTTGCATCTTCTTGATTTTTGCCTCCATTCTTTTTCCGGGTTTCTGAATCATCTTCACTATCATTATTCTGAATTCTTTTTCTGGAAGGCTGCCTATCTCCACTTCATTTAATTGTTTTTCTGGGGTTTCATCTTGTTCCTTCATCTGGTACATAGCCCTCTGCCTTTTCAACTTGTATATCTTTCTGTGAAGGTAGTTTTTGTTCCACAGGCTGCAGCTGTAGTTCTTCTTGCTTCTGCTGTCTGCCCTCTGGTGGATGAGGCTATCTAAGAGGCTCATGCAAGTTTCCTGATGGGAGGGACTGTTAGTGGGTAGAGCTGACTGTTGCTCTGGTGGGCAGAGCTCAGTAAAACTTTAATCCTTTTGACTGCTGATGGGTGCGGCTGGGTTCCCTCCCTGTTGGTTGTTTGGCCTGAGGCAACCCAACACTGGAGACTACCTGGGCTCTTTGGTGGGGCTAATGGCAGACTCTGGGAGGGCTCACGCCAAGGATTATTTCCCAGAACTTCTGCTGCCAGTGTCCTTGTCCCCATGGTTAGCACAGCCACCCCCGCCTCTGCAGGAGACCCTCCAACACTAACAGGTAGGTCTGGTTCAGTCTCCCCTGGGGTCACTGCTCCTTCCCCTGGGTCCCAATGCACACACTACTTTGTGTCTGCTCTCCAAGAGTGGAGTCTCTATTTCCCCCAGTCCTGTCGAAGTCCTGTAATCAAATCCCACTAGCCTTCAAAGTCTGATTCTCTAGGAATTCCTCCTCCCATTGCCAGACCTCCAGGTTGGGAAGCGTGATGTGGCGCTCAGAACCTTAACTCCAGTGGGTGAACTTCTATGGTATAAGTGTCCTCCAGTCTGTGAGTCACCCACCCAGCAGTTATGGGATTTAATTTTACTGTGATTGCGCCCCTCCTACCATCTCATTGTGGCTTCTCCTTTGTCTTTGGATGTGGGGGATCTTTTTTGGTGAGTTCCAGTGTCTTCCTGTCGGTGACTGTCCAGCAGCTAGTTGTGATTCTGGTGTTCTCAGAAGAGGGAGTGAGAGCATGTCCTTCTACGCCACCATCTTGGTTCCCAACTCTGTATTTTTACTTCCCCCCTACACATTTAATGTTTTTGACATCATATATTACATCATTTTATTTTGTGCATCCCCAAATACTTATTGTGGATATAGAGGATTTTTACTATTTTTGTCTTTTAACCTTCCAAATAACTTTATAAATGGTTGATCTACTACCTTTACTATATGATTGCCTTTACTAATGAGATTTTCCCTTTCATAATTTTCATATTTCCAGTTGTGGTCTTTTCTTTTCCACTTAGAGAAGTCCCTTTAATGCTTCTTTTAAAGCTGGTTTGGTGGTGCTGAACTCTTAGCTTTTGCTTATCAGTAAAACTCTTTATCTCTCCTTTAAATCTGAAGCAGATCTACCTTGCTGGGTATGGTATTCTTGGTTGTAGACTTTTTCCTTTCATCACTTTGAATATATGATGCCATTCCCTTCTGGCTTGCAAAGTTTCTGATGAAAAGTCAGCTGAGAGTCTTATGGGAGTTCTCATGCATGTAACTAGTTGCTTTTCTCTGCTGCTTTTATGATTCTTTCTTTATTTTTTGTCATTTTAATTATTATGTATCTTGGGGTAGACCTCTTTGGGTTGGGTTCATCTTGTTTGTGACTCTGTTTTCCTGAACCCTAATATCTGTTTACTTTCCTATGTTAGGAAGGTTTTCAGCTATCATTTCTTCAAATAAGTTCTCTGCCCCTTTCTCACTCTCTTCTCTTCTGGGACCCAACGTTAGTACACTTGATGTTAGTACACTTGATGTTGTCCCAAAGGTCTCTTAAAATTGTAGAGACCTGATTTTTAAAAATTCATTTTTCTTTTTTTCTGCGCAGCTTGGGTGATTTCCACTATTCTCTCTTCCAATTTGGTGATCTGTTCCATCTAATCTACAGTTGATTCCTTCTAGTATATTCTTCAGTTATTATTTGGTTCTTCTTTATATTTTATAATTCTTTGTTAAACTTCTCACTGTTTTCGTATATTCTTCTCCTGGGTTCATTGAGCATCTATATGATCATTTACCTTGAGCTCTTTATCAGGTAGATTGCTTTTCTCAAATTCTCTCAGTTCTTCTTCTGGGGTTTTGTTCCTTTGTTTTGAACATATTCCTCTGTCTCCTCATTTTGCCTAATTCTCTGTTTGTTCCCATGTTTTTGGTAAGTTGGTTATGATTCCTGATCTTGGAGAAGTGACCCTGTGTAGGAGATGTCCTGTGGGGCCCAGTGATACATTCCCCTCCGATCACCAGAGCTATATGCTCTGGGGTGCCCCCTATGTGGGCTGCATGGGCCCTTCTTGTGGTGGGAGTGGCCCCCAGCTTGGTTGGCTGTTAGGCCTTGCCTCATAAGGTGGCTGCTGGTCTACTGGTGGGCAGGTTCAGACCCCAAAATGGCCAGCTGTGGGACCCTTGGGGCCCAGAGCTGGTGCTGGCGTGCTGGTGGTCAGGTAAGTCCCTGGTGCTAAAAGGCTGGAATGAGGCTCCAAAATGGTGCTTTCCAGCACCAGTGTCCTTGTGGTAGAAAGAGTTCCCTAAAGTGGTTGCCACCAGTAACTATGTCCCCAGGGGGAGTCCTAGTTGCCTCCCGCCCCTTTGGGAGGTTCTCCAAGATCAGCAAGTGGGTCTGACCCAGGCTCCTTTTATTTTTAATTAATTAATTAATTTTTGGCTGCATTGGGTCTTTGTTGCTGCACGTGGGCTTTCTCTAGATGCTGTGAGTGGGGCTACTCTTCGTTGTGGTGCAGTGGCTTCTCTTGTTGCAGAGCATGGGCTCTAGGTGCGCGGGCTTCAGTAGTTGTGGCTCACAGGCTCTAGAGCACAGGCTCAATAGTTGTGGTGCACGGGCTTAGTTGCTCCGTGGCATGTGGGATCTTCCTGGACCAGGGCTCGAACCTGTGTCCCCTGCGTTGGCAGGTGGATTCTTAACCACTGTGCCAACAGGGAAGTCCCCCAGGTTCCTTTTAAACTGCTGCCTCTGCACTAGGATTCAGAGCATGTGAATTTTGTATGCAGTCTTTAAGAGGGGAGTATCTGTTTCCTATAGCCATCTGGCTCTCCTGCATGCAAGCCCTGCTGGGCTTCAAAGCCAGACATTCTGGGGGCTCATCTTCCTGGTACAAAACCCCTGGGCTGGGAAGACTGATGTGGGCCTCAGATCCCTTGCTCCTTGGGGAGAGCCTCTGTAATAGTTATTTCATCCCATTTATGGGTTGCCTATCCTGGGGATATGGGTCTTCACTCTACTGCATCTCCACCCCTCCTACCCATCTCATTGTGGTTCCTTGTTTATATTTTTAGTTGTGGAAAACCTTTTCTGCTAGTCTCCAGGTCATTCTCTTAGATATTTGCTCTGTAAATAGTTGTAATTTTGGTGTGCCCATGGCAGGAGGTGAGCTCAGGGCCTTCCTACGCTGCCATCTTAGTCACACCTCCTCCATGTTTGACTTTTTTTTTTTTTTCATGTTTGACTTTTATTACTGGTTCTGACTAGCTGGGGAACAAAAGTCGTTGAATGCTAATACACAGAATTTCCCCTCTAAATATTTCCAGCATAGTTTTCCTCTGTTTCTGTGAAGAAACATCAACTTGGGAAGAGAATTCAAGGGATTTCAGAGACTAAACCACATCACATCACTGATACTGCATGAATTTACACCATTTAAGGAAATCTTTTCTCTCTGTAATATTTTGTTTTTGAAGATCACTACTTGAGAACACATTTTTAGGCAGAATCTCAGAAACTACTACCTCCTTGGATTTGACTCATCATGGATGCAATCTGGAAGTTATCCTCCTCTTTAAATTACTATATTTAAAAGTACAATTCTGTGATTATAGAATTTCAGGATGAGTAACTGCAATTAAATCAGAATCTAAGCAGAGTAACTCTCTCTATATCCAAAATATCTTTACTCTCTAATTATATTTAGGCTTTGTTTTACATATGTCTGAAGATGAGCATCATCTTTTCCATTTCCACACTGAATTTTGGCCCAGCTTATCTTTATTTTCCCAGTTAACCAGGCTTGAAAATTTGGAATCATTGTTGGCTCTTCCCTATTTTTCTCTAATAATAATGGCTAACGTGTTCAGTGTTTGTTACTTGTGAAATTCTGTATTGGGCCCTTTATATAGAATATTTAATATCCTCACAACAATTCTTTTAGGTATATACTATTATTACACCCATTTCATAGCTGAAGAAACAGCTTTATAGAAATTAAGTGACTTGCCCAAGGTCACATAGCTAGTAAGTGGTATAGCCAGGGTTGGAAGCCGGAAATGTAATACCTGAGGTTATGCTCTTAGCCATTTTTTCTATACTGCCTCCTAATAACATCATCACATTGATTTACAGATTTATCCATTAATTTATTATTTATTCATTGCACAAACACTTCTTAAGCAATCATTCTAAATCAGAGACTATAGAAGGAGCTAGGTATTGATTAAGACAAGGTCCCTACTCTGACAATTTAGGGAGAAAAGCATGTTAACAAAACATTCAAGCATATTACAAGTGTTTAATAGATGTTGTTTTTGTTTCCCTTTCTATCAATTTGCATGCTTTGGGATGAAAATAACTTGGAGCCTGACTTACAAAAACTTAAACAACGTGGGAAATTTACTTACATCACAGAAAAGTTTGGAGTTTGGCAGTTCCATGGTCCATTCAGTGGCTCAGTGATGCCAAGGATTGGAACACTTTTAATTCTTCTGCTTCACTATCCACACAATATATATGAGAGCTCTCTCCTCGTGTTCTGAAAATGACTGCCATGGTACCAGACATAACATCCTCACACTATAACATCTAAAGCAGAGGGAAGGAAATGAACAGAAAAGAGCTTTTTTGTATATCTGCTCTTTTACAGGGAAAAAAATTCCCCTCCAGAAGCATCCAACATACTGCTCTTTATGTCTCAGTGGACAGAGCTTGGGTCACATGCCCACCACTATACCAGTCTCTGACTATGGGGAACAGTATTTGGCACAGTGCCTTCTGAACAAAAGCAGGGTTCTGTTACAAGGAAGAAGATGGAGGATAGGCAGCCAATAGTATTGCCATATCCCCTTTCCAATATGAGTGCCAAAATAGAGGTATACAGAAAGTGCTGTGAAAGCATTTATTAGATAAAGAAATGTTTCACTCTGGCTAGAACTACTGGCTTTTTTAAAAATTGAAGTATAGTTTATATATGTTATAGGTATACAATATAGTGATTCACAATTTTAAAAGATTATGTTCCATTTATAGTTATTAAAAAATATTGGCTATATTCCCCTCTAGGAGCTTTATGGTATTTGGTCTTATACTTAGGGGTCTTTAATCCACTTTGAGTTTATTTTTGTATATGGTGTTAGAGAATGCTCTAATTTCATTCTTTTATGTGTAGCTGTCCAGTTTTCCCAGCACTACTTATTGAAGAGACTGTATTTTCTCCATGGTATATTCTTGCCTCCTCTATTGCAGATTGATTGGCCACAAGTGCATGGGTTTATTTCCGGGTTCTCTATTCTGTTCCACTGATCCATATGTCTGTTTTTGTGCCAGTACCATACTGTTTTGATGACTGTAGCTTTGTAGTATAGTCTGAAGTCAGGGAGTGTGATTCCTCCACCTCTGTTCTTCTTTCTCAAAATTGTTTTGGATATTCAGGGTCTTTTATGTTTCCATATAAATTTTAAAATTATTTGTTCTGTTTCTGTGAAAAATGCCATTGGTATTTTGATAGGGATTGCATTGAATGTGTAGATTGCTTTGGGTACTATGGTTATTTTAATATTAATTCTCCCAATCCAAGAACATGAGATATCTTTCCATCTGTTTGTGTCATCTTCAATTTGTTTCATCAGTGTCTTATAGTTTTCTGAATAGAGGTTTTTTTTATCTCCTTAGGTAGGTTTATTCCTAGGTATTTTATTCCTTCTGATGCAATGGTAAATGGTATTGTTTTCTTAGTTTCCTTCCTGATAGTTCATTGTAAGTGTATCGAAATGCAACAGATTTCTGTACATTAATTTTATATCCTGCAACTTTACCAGATTCATTGATTAGCTCTAGTAGTTTTCTGGTGGCGTATTTAGGATTTTCTACATATAGTATCATGTTATCTGCAAACGGTTTACTTGTTTCTTTCCAATTTGGACTCCTTTTATTTATTTTTCTTCTCTGATTGCTGTGGCTAGAACTTCCAAAACTATATTGAATAAAAGTGGCAAGAATGGGCATCCTTGTCTTGTTCCTGATCTTAGAGGAAATGCTTTCAGCTTTTCACTATTGACTATGATGTTAGCTGTGGGTTTGTCATATATGGCCTTTATTACGTTGAGGTATGTAGAACTAATGACTCTTTGAGGACTGGTACATTTAAGCTGAGTCTTGAAGGGTAGATAGGAGTTTACCAGGCAAAGGATGAATATCTCAGAACACTAGGGATGATGGACCTTAAAGAGTATTTAGTGCAAACTCCATTCAACACATGCATTTCCTTCACAGTATTTTCCAAATCTGCCACATTCCTTTCTATGACCTATGCCTCCAGCCAAGTCAAAGCCAGCAGTGCTTTGGCCTCCTCACTTTGGTCAACAGTGATTATATGTAGTAAGAGGTCCAAGATAAAATAAATGCGATAACCACATTTTTGCTAGCTGACCAAATACTCTTTTGATCAAAATAAGGTAATAAAGGACATAATAGGCACACTGTAAGGGGCCTTAAATATTTGTTCCTTTCTCAGCTTCTTTTCTCTCTCTTTCCCATCTTTCCCATTTATTAACTATCTTACACTCTTATTTTAGGGAACACCAAAATTGAAAAGCTATCACTTACTTTTATTCCTCTGATAGAAATGAAATAGAAACTGAAGGGCACCATATAATAGAGACCAAAGAGCTCTACTTACTCGTTATTCAGTATTAAAACTATATTAGTTATCCTCTGCTGTGTTACAAATTATCCCCAAAACCTAGTGGTTTAAAACAATAATAAACATTTATTATCTCACATAGTTTCTGTAAGTCAGAAATTCAGTAGATTAGCTGGGTGCTTTCAGCTCATGGTCTTTCATGAGGTTGTAATTAAGATGTCAGCTGGGTGTATAGTCATTTGAAGGCTTGAATGGGGCTAGAGGATCTACTTCAAATATGGTTCACTTACATGACTGTTGGCAAGAAGCTTAAGCCCTCTCCATGTGATCTCTTCATAGGGCTACTTGATACATAGAAGCAGGGTAAATTAGCAGAGAAAACATGAATCATTAGATGGTGTTAGTATAACTAGATTACTATGTGAAATTAACTTGGATCCCTATTTTATATCACATAAAATTTCCATATAGATTAAAGGCCTAACTATAAAGGTAAAATTATAGAACTAATGGAAGAAAATATAATAGAATTTCTTTGAGAAATTTGGGATGGAAAAATATTTCTTAAACAAGACCCTATAAGCCTAAAATATAAGGTGAAAAAATGACGGATGCAACCACGTTAAATTAAGGATTTCTGTTCAACAGAGGATGTCAGAGACAAATGAACAGATGAGTCACAGATAAGAAGATATTTTCAGTGTTTGAATATCTGTAATAAACAAGGGACTCATGCATATCAACAAGGAAAAAGTGGAAAACACAATAATGAAGTGGCAAAGGGTCTTAATGTACACATCACTGATGGGGAAAGGTGAAAGACTAATGAGTTTATGAAGAGATGCTCAACCTATCTAAAGATCAGAGAAGTGCAAATTAAGACAATTGGATGCTTCTATACACTGATAAGATGGGCAAAATTTATTGAACAAAACCAACTGTTGGTAAGGAAGTTGGAAAAAGGAAATCCTTATGTACTGCTGTTAGAAGTTTGAAGTGGAATAGCCACCTGGGAGAGCAATCTGTTAGTGAAGAGTTGTATGTGCATACCTTCTGGGTATATCTGCAGAGCAACTGCTGTATAGGTTTATGAGGTCTTGTCCACAGCAACACTGCTTGTGGTAGGAGCTCACTAGAGGCACCCAAGAGTCCACCATTACAGGAATGGAGAAGTAAAAAGTGATGCACAGAATGCATAATTCAGAAGCTCAGAACCAGATATACCTATACGACGAGGGTAATCTGTTTAAACTTGTGCTTCATAAGGGCAGAAAGTAGATCAGTGGTTTCCAGGGCCTGGGAAAAGGGGAATGGGGAGTAACTACTAATGGGTTTGAGGTTTACTTCTGGGATGATGAAACTATTCTGGAATCAGATAATGGTAATTGTTGCACAATGTTGTGAACATACTAAAACCCACTAAATTACACACTTAAAAAAAACACTAAAAAAAAAAAAAAAATCAGGGCTTCCCTGGTGGTGCAGTGGTTAAGAATCCGCCTGCCAATGCAGGGGACACAGGTTAAAGCCCTCGTCCGGGAAGATCCACATGCTGTGAAGCAACTAAACCCATGCACCACAACTACTGAGCCTGCGCTCTAGAGCCCGCGAACCACAACTACTGAGCCCATGTGCCTAGATCCTGTGCTCCGCAACAAGAGAAGCCACAATGAGAAGCCCACACGCAACAACGAAGACCCAACACAGCCAAAAATAAAAACAAATAAAAGTTTTAAAAAAAATCAGTGAACATATCCACTGTAGAAAATACAGATAAGCAAAAAAATTTCCAAAAAGTATGCTAAGTGAAAAAAAAAAACAAACTGAGTCTATATCTAGGATGACATGTGTAAATTAAAAAACAAATACATGTATACACAAAACATTGTATATCACTAAATGATACATATATAACCGAGGTTCCATTAAGTATTTTAAAGGGGATGGGGGCTTCCCTGGTGGTGCAGTGGTTAAGAATCCATCTGCCAATGCAGGGGACACAGGTTCAAGCCCTGGTCCGGGAAGACCCCACATGCCGTGGAGCAACTAAGCCCCTGTGTCACAACTACTGAGCCTGCGCTCTAGAGCCTGTGAGCTACAACTACTGAGCCTGCGTGCCACAACTACTGAAGCCTGTGCACCTAGAGCCTGTGCTCTGCAACAAGATATGCCACCGCAATGAGAAGCCCGTGCACTGCAACAAAGAGTAGCCTCTGCTCCCTGCAACTAGAGAAAGTCCACATGCAGCAACAAAGACCCAACACAGCCAAAAATAAATATATAAATAAATAAATTTATTAAAAAAATAATAAAGTGGGTGCCTGGGGGATGGAGGTGAGGGAGAGTAGAACTGGAATGGGAATAGAAATGGTGAATGAAGAAGTGTCATAAAAAAATGACATGATATGACATGACATAAAATAAAACAGGAATGAGGACTGCAGTAGGTAGAATAATAGCACCTCCAAAGATGTCCGTGTCCTAATCCTAGGAGTGAGTGAATGTTTTACCTTATATGACAAAAGAGATTCTATAAATGTGATTAGGGATTTTAAAATAGTGAGACTATTCTAGATTATCTGGGTGGGTCCAGTGTAATCACAAGGTTATATAAAAGATGGAAAGGGAAATAAATGAGCCAGAGAAGATGAGGTAGTGATGGAAGCAGGGTCGGAGGGATCCAACTGTTAGCTTTGAAGATAGAAGAGGTTCATGAGCCAGGAAATGTGGGCAGCCTCTAGAAAGAGGAAAAGTTAAGGAATGGATTCTTTCCTAGAGCCTCAAGAAGAAATGCAGCCTTCTTGACATCTTGGTTTTAGTCCCATGTGACCCATTTCGAAATTCTTACCTAAAGAACTATGTATGTGTTGTTTTAAGCCACGACATTTGTGGTGATTTGCTACAACAGCAATAGGGAACTAATACAGGCACTTGTACAAACCAAAAATAATAATCTGCTGGTCTGTGGAAAACAGTTAACTCAATTCTCTGCACTGAAAGCCTCCCCACCAAAGTCTATCTTCCCCCATAAACAATTAGCACTTGGTTCATTCTGTGTCTGTTCTAAGAATTACCGTGGCACCTATAATATGAAATTTCTAAAATGTAAGTTCAATTAAACTCATAATTTTTAAAAGATAAAAATACACCTTTTCCACTAATTTCCATGGATATTTGGTTCCTGTTTTTATTAATCTGCTTAGGCTGCCCTAACAAAATACCACAAACTGCCTTGCTTAAACAACAGACATTTATTTTCTCACAATTATGAAGGCTGAAAGTGCCAGATCAACATCCAGTAGAGGTGGTTCCTGGTAAGAGCTCTCTTCCCGGCTTGCAGATGGTCATCTTCTCACTATGTCCACACATGGACTTTCCTCAGTGTGTTCTTGAGGTGATTATAGGAATGGAGAGAGTTCTCAGGTGTCTCTTCTCATAAAGATACTAATCCTGTTAGTTCAGGACCTCACCATTATGACCTCCTTTAACCTTAATTACTTCCTTAGAGATCCCATCTCTAAATATAGGCACAATGTGGGTGGGGGTGTAGGGTTTCAGCACAGAAATTTGGGGGGCCTCAAACATTCTGTCCACAACATTGTTTTATTCGATTCATTTTAAGTAACCTTCTTTGAGGACACTGTTGTGACCCTGAACAGTTTTGGTATGAATTTAAAATTTCTTTTAAAAACGTAAGTTGTGTAAGGGAAGAGGAATGATTTGTCTTATTCTCTGTTATATTCCTAGTGCCTAGCACAGAGCTTGTCACATTCTAGGGGTTCAGTAAATATTTACGGAATGAATAAATCAGTCAGTCAGTGAATGGAAATTCTCCTCTAAGCCTTCCTTAGTCAATGGAAGAGAACCAATCCCAGAACTTTCTGTAACACATTACCTATTAAGAAAAGAAAACGGAATATATTAGTTTCCAAGGGCCGTTATAACAAAGTATCACAAACTAGGTGGCTTAAAACAACAGACATTTATTCTCTCACAGTTCTGGAGACTAGCACATTCAAATCAAGACTGATTCCTTCTGGAAGCTCTGAGGGAAAATCTGTTCAATGCCTCTTCCTAGCTACTGGTGGCTCTCAGCAATCCTTGGCATTTCTTGGCTTGTAAATGCATCCCTCCAATCTCTGCCTCCATCTTCATATCATCTTCTCTGTGTCCTCTCCTCTTCTTATGACACTAGTCATTGGATTTAAGGTTCACCCAAATCCAGTATGATTTCATCTCACTTGTTAAGTAATTACATCTCCAAAGACTGTATTTCCAAATAAGGTCACATTGTGAAGTTCTGAACACTACAAGGAATCTGATGGCAGATAGATTTCCATCATTAAGTAAATAAATAACACTTCGTGCTATGCCTTATATAAACTGTCAAGGAACCAACTACTGAAATTAATATTTTATGTTATTTGACAATTATTATTGATGCCCTTCCATGAGAGATCAGAGAAGAGAGCAAGAGTCTATCAGATCCATTAGCAAATCAAAAGATAGCTTTCTGTGAATAGAAACTTACTGTATGTGAGTGGGATTCAGATATTGAATTTAGCAGGTAAAAACTTCAAAGGAGCTGTTAAGAATATGTTCAAAGAATTATAGAAAAGTATGATAATAAACAAATAGGAAATCAACAACTAGAAGTTATTAAAATTTGGAATTCTAGAGTTAAAAAGTACTACAATTAAAATGAAAATTTCACTGGACACCTCAAAAGTAGAGTTGAGATGGCTGAAGGAAGAATCAGCAAGCCTGAAGATTAGATTGGATCAATAGAAATGATCTAATCCAAAGAATACAGATAAAAAGGACTGAAGAAAAATGAACAGAGCATCAGAGACTTACAGGATAATGGTAAGGGTCCCAACATGTGTTAATGGGAGTCCTCAGAGGAGAAGAGAAAGCCAATGGGTAGAAAAAAAATACACGAAGAAATAATGGTTAAAACGTTTCCAAATATGATTTAAGAGAAAACAAAACATACGATCCAAATGTCAACAAATCCCAAGTAGGATAAAAATAAAGAGAACCACACCTAAACTTATTACAGTCAGACTCCTGAAAACCAAAAACAAAGAGAAAACTGTGAAAGCTGCAAAAGAAAAATGACTATGTATGGAAAAAACAAAAGTATAATTATTGGCTGACTTCTCAGAAACAAGAGCGTAGTGGAATGACATATTCAAGGTGTTGAAAGAAAAACAAGTCAACCATGAACTCTACATCCAATTAAACTAGCCTTCAAAGATGAAGGTGAAATAAAAATATTTGCAGATAAACAAAAATGAGAGAAGTTGTTGCTAGCATACCTGCCTTCCAAAAAAATATTAAAGGAAATGATGCTTGACAATAACTTGGATCTGTGGGAAGGAAAGAAGAACGTGGGAAATAGAAATCTGTGGGTAAATATAAAAGACTACATAATTTTTCTCTTATTTTCTTTGAAAACCACAAGTTTGTTTAAGGCAATAAATATATTACTCTATTATTTGGTTTGTAATATATATTATAATAGCATAAAGGAAGGAGGAGGAAATGGAGTTCTACTGGTGAAATAGTGCAATATTTTATCAGAATCAAGTCAGTATAGGAAGACTGTAGAAGACTCTGATAGGTTAAAGATGAATATTGTAATCTAAAGAGGATGCACATTTGTGTGCGCACGTATACTCTCATACACACACACTAAACCTCATAAACTCATCTAAAAAAATCAACAGAGGAATTAAAATTGTAAGCTAAAAATATTTAACCAAAGGAAAGCAGTATAGGAGAAACCAAAGAACAAAAAGCACAGAGAAAACAAATTCCAGAACAACAGGCACAATTCTAAGCATATCAATAATTACATTAAATTGTACTGGACTAAAAACTCCAGTTAATAGGCAGAACAATCAGATGGGATTAAAAAGCATATTCTGTTTACAGGAGAAATACTTTATATTTAAAATACAACACATCAAATGTAATAGGATGAGAAAAGGTATACCAAGCAAACAGTAACCATAAGAAAACTGGAGAGGCTATATTAGAATAGATTTTAATAACAAAAATATCGCTACAGACAGGGATATTTCATAATGACAAAAAGGTTAATTCATCAAAAAGTTACAACAATTACAAATATACTTGCACCTAACAAGAGAGCCCCAAAATATGTGAAGCAAAATTTGACAAAATCAAAGGAGAAATAGACCATTCAGTAACTATAGTTGATATTTCAATATTTCTCTCTCAATAATTGATAATACTAATAGATATGACAAGAAGCAAATCAGAAAGGATGCAGAATACTTGAATATTATTAAACAGCTAGAATGCTCTACCCAACAACAGTAGAATATACATTCTTCTCAAGTACACATGAAACATTCTATAGAATAGACCATATGCAAGGTGATAGAACAAGTCACAATACATTTATAAGGACTGAAATCATACAAAGAACATTCTTTGACCACAGTAGAATTAAATTAGAAATAAAGAGCAGAAGGAAATCTAGAACATCTCCATAGAGTTGGAAATTAAACAGTACACTCCTAAATAAATCATAGGTCAAAGAAGAAATCACCAGAGATATTAGAAAATATCTTCTACTGAATGAACACAAAATCATGCCATAGCAAAAGTAATGGAAAGCAGGTAAAGCGGTGCATAGAGAGAAACTTATAGCTTTAAATGCTTCTATTAGAAAAGAAATGATTTAAAATCAATAACTTAAAAAATCAACTAACTAAGCTTTCATCTTCAGAAATTAGAAAAAGAAGAGCAAATCAAACCCCAAGTAAGTAGAATGAACAAAATAATAGTGCCCACAGCAGAAATGAAAAATACTAGCAGAACAATAGAGAAAAATCAGTGAAACTGATGGTTGGTTCTTTGAAAAGACCTATGGAATTGACAAAACTTTAGTAAAATGACCAAGAAAAAAGAGAAAAGATACAGGTTACCAAAATTAGGAATGAAAAGGAAACATCCTGAACTCTACAGAAATTTAAAAGATTATGAAGAAATATTATGAACAACCTTATGCCAACAATTTGACAACTTAGTTGAAATGGGCAAATTCATAGATAGAAATTATCAAATTGACTCGAGAAGAAATATAAAATCTGAATAGACCTATATCAAAGACATTAAATTATTTGATTTACTAAAAAATCTTACTACAAAGGAAAGTCCAGGCCCAGATGGCTTTACTGGTGAACTCTATGAACATTTAAGGAATTGATAATACCAATACAACACAAATCCTTTCAAAACTAGAAGCGAATGGAACACTTTCCAGCTCATTTTACCCTGATACCAAAGTTTCAAAGATATCACAAGAAAACTACAGACCAATATCCATCATGAATATAAATGCTAAAATTCTTAGAAGAATAGTAACTGTGTATAATACTGTATAAAAAAGATTATACATTATGACCAAGTAGGTGTATCCACTAAGGCAGGCTAGTTTAACATCTATCAATTAATGTAATACATGTAGTAGTAACAGACTAAAGCAGGGATCAGCAATCCACAGCTCAGAGACCAAATCTGGCATGACTTTTGTTTTTTTAAATAAAGTTTGATTGGAAAACAATCATGCCCACTCATTTACACGTGCTCTATAATTGCTTCCATTCTACAGTAACAGAGTTGATCGGTTGCAACAAAGATCATATAGCTCACAAAACCAAAAATATTTACTATATGGCCCTTTCTGGAAAATGTTGCTGACCCCTAGACTAAAGGGGAATATGACAATCTCAAAATATGTAGAAAAAGCTTTCGATAAAATATCAATATTTACAATACATCAGAAATCAAATCATTTGCAACTGTGTAAATTTAAAATTTAGATGTGAATTTAAAAAAAGAAAAAGCATTTGATAAAATGCAACAAACATTCATGATAAAGCTCTCAACAAACTAGGAATGAAGAGAAAGAAACATCATTAATTTGATAAAAGGCAGCTACATAAAACCTACAACTAACATCACGCTTAAAGATAAAAGACATTGCTTTCCCCCTGACACTAGGTACAAAGCAAAGATGTCCACGCTCACTACTTGTATTCCACACTAGACTGGAGCTTCTAGCCAGTGCAGTAAGGCAATGAATACAAAATCAATACATAACCAACTAGAAATGAAATTAAGAAAATAATTACATTCATAACAGCATCAAAAATTAAAGTATTTAGAATGAAGTTAACAAAAGAAGTGCAGAACTGTACACTGAATATTATACAACATTGTCAAGAAAAATTAAAGACTGAAATAAATGGACATATATCCCATGCCTGCAAACTGAAGACTCAATACTGCTTAGAAGTCCATTTTTCCGAAATTGATCTCTAGATCCAGTGCAGGCTACCTAAATCAGCAGGCTTGTTTTTGGTGAAAATTGATAAGCTGATACTAAAATTTATATGAAAATCTAAAGGATCAAGACTAGCCAATATGATTTTGAAAAAGAGCTAAGTTTGAGAACTTATATGACATAATCCCCAAATTTACCATAAAGATACAGTAATCAAGACAATGTGGTATTAGCATAAAGACAGACATAGATCAGAGGAACCGAACAGAGTTCAGAAATAAAGTCATGCATATATTGTCAATTAATTTTCAACAAAAGAAAGTAATTCAATGGGAAAAGGATAGTTTTTTCAACAAATGGTACTGAAACAACTGTAGAGTGTTAGGTAACGAACTAGTTCTCTCTTTGCATAAAAATTAAGTTGAAATGGATCATAGTGCTAATAAGAACTAAAGCTAAACTCTTCTAGAGAAAATCACGAGAGAAAAACCTTTAATCTTAGGTTAGGCAATGATTTCTTAAATATAATCAATGGCATGTTGACAAATTAGACTTCATCAAAGGTAAAAATGTTGCTCTTCAGAAGACACTACTAGGAATGAAAAATAAGGAACAAAAAGACAAGCCACAGACTGAAAGAAAATATTTGCAAAACATATATCTAATAAAGAACTTATTTCCAGAATATATTAAGAATCCTTAAAAATCAAAAATAAAATCAACAACACAATCTAAATAATAGGCAAAAGAAACTTTAACAGAACTAGGCAATAAAGATATATGAATAGCAACTAAGCACATGAAGAGATGCTCAACATTATTATTCACTGTGAATTATTATTCACTGTTTTAAAACACAATTATTTACTATTATATACTACTACTATAATATATTCTATATATACTATATAGAATGGATAAAAATTTTAAAGGCTTTTGACACCAAATATTGGAGAAGAGGTAGAGAAACTGGGACCTTCATATGTTGTAGGTGGAAATGTAAGATGATACATTTTGCAAAGCAGTTTGGCAGTTTTGTACAATGTTATACATAAACTTACCACACAACCTAGTAAGTCTGCTCCTAGGTGCCTACCCAAGTGAGATGCAAACCTATGTCCCCACACATATTATACATGAATGGGCATCATATTGATAGCAGCCAAAACCTAGAAATAATCCAAATGCTCATCAGCCAGTCAGTGGATAAACAAAATGAGTGGGAGACATCTTACAATAAAATATCCCTGAATAATTAGGTATTTCCATACTATGGAATACTATGCTGTAATAAAATAATTACTGATACATTAAACTTGGATGAACCTCAAAAACATTATGCTAAGTTAAAGAAGCCAGACATATAAGCCTACACATTATTTGATTCTATTTATATGAAATTTCTAGAAAAGGCAAAATTATAGAGACAGAAAGCATACAAACGGTTGTTTGGGGTTGAAGGTGGGAGCATATATTGGCTGCAAATGGGAACAAGAGGACTTTTTGAGTTACCTTACCCTAACTTTTTTGAGTTTATGAAAATGTTCTGAAACTGGATTGTAATGATGGTTACACAACTTTAAATATTTATTAAAACACATCAAATTGTACATTTAATTATAAACATATATAAATCAAACCTCAGTAAAACAGTTTTTTTTTTTAAAAAGATTGCTTTCTGCTTAAAATATACTCCCCGTATACTATTTGCACTGCTACCACAGAGGACTGACACATCACGTGCTTTGAATTACTAATTCAGATTGGAATATGTATTAGTCTTGCACAAAATCAACACTAACATGATTTATTCCTCTGCCTCTTTCACTAGCCTTTGTTTTGTCAGTGGTTCTCAAAGTGCGGTTCAGGGACTAACTCAGAGTGTTTGCTAGGTTAACAGTACTTTCATAATAATTCTAAGACAATATTTGCCTTTTTTACTTCATACTCTCATGAGTGTACAGTGAAGCTTTCTAGAGCCTATATGGCATGAATTACAACAAACTGAATGCAGAAGCAGCCGTGAGAATCCAACTTTTTTTTTTCAACTAAGTCAGACAGTAGATTCACAATTCCACTCTTCTAATTTTGGGGAAAACATAGTTTTATCATAATAATGTGTTATGTTAATATGTAATGGGTTTATTATAGATACTTAAAATGAATTGATAACTTCATTAATGAATGAATTAAAATGAATTGATAACTATAACTAGTCCTCAGTTTTTATTTATAATATGGCAAATATTGACAGGTAAAACCACATAAATAAAAGCTCTTTGGAATCTTCAATCATTTTTGTGGATATAAGGGGTTCCTGAGATAAAAATTTGAGAACCACTGCCCTTGACTACCTGCCAGTTGTAAGAACTCCTATTTGCCACATTTGACAACAGGGCATTAGAAAGAGAGTTGGGTCAGGTCTTCTTTGAGAGCTAACTTGTTCTGGTGGCAAAAAATTATCTGCTTCAAGATAAATCTATAGCTTTTAATCAGGACATCACTTAAAAATGTAACAAATGTTAATACAAGATTTCTTCTTTCTCTTGGTGATATTTAATGGAAACAAACACAATACAGTACTAGTAAAAGGAGAGGCATAAGCACGCGAAGGACTTGAAGCAATGCCTAGCATAAAAGTAAGCCCTTAATATAGGTAGTGATTATTACTATTTTATTATCACACTACAACAGTCTTTATTCATTCAACAGGTATTTACTGAATGTCTACTATACGCCAGCCTCTATGATTGGCATTGGAGATTTACAAAACACAGTCGGCCCTCAAGGAGTATAAGTAAAGTGGAGGAGGCAGCAGAAATAATGCCATAAAGAAATATGTAATTACAAATTGTGGTAAGAACTTTAAAAGAGGTGATAGAGGTACGAGTCCATAAAGGAGATTTGACCTGATTTTCAGAGTCAGAGAACACGACTTTGAGGAAGTACTAGTTGAGGTGCAATTCGGAATAGGAGCAGGAGGTGTTAAGGAGACACAAGGGAGAAATACAAGTGAAGGCATATTCAAACATCTTTGAAGTAGGAGAAAGAATGAGGAGAGGCAGTGTAGCTAAAGCTGGGGCTAGAGTGGTAAATAAGAGAACTACAGCCCAAGCCATTTGGGGCCTTATGGACCTTGCCAAGACTTTAAACCTTTACTGAGTGGCCTGAGAAGATTTTTTTTGGAGAGAGGGTGTGGGAGGACTAGATTTGTATTTTTCAAAGATTCTTGGCAGCTGGAGTGTAGTGAGACAAAAGCGAAAAGCAGGGAGACTATTTACAGAGCTATAGCAGTATCCAGGTGAAAGATCCAGGTGAAAGGTGAAAGATACTGCTATAGCAGTATCCAGATGTAAGAGCAGAACAGAGTAATCCTGGGAGAAACCGAAAGAGGTGGATGAATTTGTCATGTATTTTGCAAGCAGGGCCCAAAGGAGTGGTGATAAATATCAAGTTTAACTAGCACAGTAATGGCCAAGTCGAACACTCTTCCCAGCAAGATCAGCTAAGGGGGTTATTGAGAAGTTGCAAAATTTGCCTTCTTTTCCCTTGGCACAAATCCAAAGACCCCGGTGAGAGTCAGGGCCCACGAGGTATTCTGGAATTGCAAACCGCGAGTACAAGGCAGGTATGTCCAGCTCTTGTGCAGAACCCACACGGCTTTATCTCCTGGAGGTCAGTGGCGTGGAACCGCTCTGTTTCCTGGGCAACGCCATTGTGGGGCACTCAGGACTGGGGAGAGGTAACTAAGGACAACGGACGTTAGAGAACACCGGAAGAGAGGGAGAGTCACAGGGGTAAAATGGGAAGCACGTGCCGCTGCCCCGGCCGTAGCGGGCGATTCGAGGCTCGGTACCAGGGGTGCGTGGAGG
>NW_020174788.1:1463220-1510184 GCF_003031525.2 Neophocaena asiaeorientalis asiaeorientalis
TGTGGTTGGCGAGGCCAAGACCAAGGGCTGCTTTTTGAACCGCGTAGGGTTCTGGGTAGCAAAGGCCTTGGAAGGGTCTTAACTGAAAGGGGGAGGGGAGAAGGTCGCCAACAAACGGCTGAGCTTACAATCCGGGCCGGGAGTAGGCCGGGACGTCCCCCTACCCCCATGGAGAGAGCCAGGCCGGAGCCGCCGCCTCAGCCGCGCCAACTGCCGCGGGCGACCCCGCCGCGCCCGCTGCGCCCCGCTCCGCCCCCGGTGGCTGTCGAGGGCGCCTCCTTTCGGGCAGCGGCCGCGGAGCCCTCTGCGTCGCCGCTCGCCGCGTGCGCGGCCGCCATTGTGACGGTAGCCTCGTCGTGCGGAGAGGCTCCGGCGTCGGGCGTACAGCCCGCGGCACGGCGGGTACTGCAGGTGAACCCGGAGCAGGTGTTACTGCTGCCGCCGGGGCCACCACTGCCTCAGGGCCGGGAGGAAGGCGCAGCCGCCTCTCCCGCGCAGGCGCGGCTGCTGCAGCTGAGGCCCGAGCTGCTACTGCTGCCGCCGCCGGCGTCCGAGGGCTCCCCCTGCAGGCCTCAGTTGCACCCGGTGCAGCCCCTGCCGGTGCACGTTAAGACAGAGAAGCAGGAGCTGGACCCCAGCTTGGATCCGTCAGTGGGACCTCGGAGGGCCGTCAAGGCGGGCCTTAAGGCCTCCAAGGCAGCGAAGGCAGGAGGCCCCGGGCCGGCCCTCGACAGCCCCCGAGGGGACGAGAAGGGCAATCTGGAGGAAGAGGAGGATGTCATGAGCTACACGGCGGCAAAAGGCGGGGAAGGCAAAAGCCTGGCGGCTATCAGAGAAGGAGTCATCAAAACGGAGGAGCCTGAGAGACTCCGCGAGGACTCCAGGCTCGGCACAGAGCCCGCGTCCAGTGACCTGGTCCATGGCAGCAAGGATGTCATCCTGACCCAGCCGTCCATTGCCTTTGGGCCGCACCAGCAAGACCTCAGGATCCCTTTGACTCTTCATACCGTGCCCCCTGGAGCCCGGATACAGTTTCAGGGACCTCCACCTTCAGAGCTGACAGGATTGACCAAGGTCCCCTTGACACCAGTGCCTATTAAAATGCAGTCCTTACTGGAACCTTCTGTAAAAATTGAAACCAAAGATGTCCCGCTCACCGTGCTTCCCTCAGATGCAGGTATTAGACGGCAGGGGAAACAATCTGGTTTTCAAGCTTCGTCTGTTGCCCCGTAGCTGACATGTCAGCTGTTGAGAAGCATAAACTAGAAAAATAAAATCATGGGTTCAGGGCAAAGTCTGCAAAGGTATCACTTCTGACTTGTACATATACCAGTAAAATACGCTAACACGTTCAGGATTCCCAAACATTAAAAATAATTATTTTTTTAAGGCCCAGTGAAGAATGAGATTTAGATGTGACTAATGTTTATACACAAAAATAGAAATATTCTTGCTAGATAACACGAAGCCCTCAGTTTATATGCTACAGATAATCAACATTTTAAAATATTGTATTATAGTAGCTCAGTATTTTTACATGTATCAAGAAACAAGAAAAAATAGTGTTTAATGAAAAAATAAACAGGAAAGTTTATACTGGATATAGAGGTGATTTATCTTCTTTAAAAATGAAGAGTAAACATTTTCTAGGAGAAAACAGTACATAATTAATTGTAATGGTATTCTAAAAGCTAAGGACTTATAGAAATATAGAAAATGAAAACACTGTAGAATAAGTTGTTTTCAAAGAAATGACCACAGTTACAGTAGTAACAATTACAAGTAGATATTTTATTTCTATCCGTTATTTCCAAATATATAGCTAGAAAATTCTTATTTTAAGATGTAATTCAGACAGAATACTATGGCAGTAAATGTCAATGGAAAGTCATATTAATCTTCAGTTCATATCTTCATTGACTTTTATCTTTATTGTTTTCTTATTTTCTTTACTGATTCTTCCTCCCCACCCCACCCTCTTGCTTTTTTTTTTCTAAAATTTTATTAGAGTATAGTTGCTTTACAATGTTGTATTAGTTTCTGCTGTACAACAAAGTGAATCAGCTATACGTATACATATATCCCCTCTTTTTCGGATTTCCTTCCTATTTAGGTCACCACAGAGCACTGAGTAGAGTTCCCTGTGCTATACAGTAGGTTCTCATCAGTTATCTATTTTACACATAGTAGTGTGTATATGTCAATCCCAATCTCCCAATTCATCCCACCCTCCCCTTCCCCCCCGTGGTACCCATATGTTTGTTCTCTCTACATCTGTGTCTCTATTTCTGCTTTGCAAATAAGTTCATCTGTACCCCATCCTCTTGCTTTTTATCGTCAGTAATTTTTAAACTTTGTTTTCATTTTCTAAAGGAGAGAAAGGGGAAGCTTTCTTTATAATACTTATTTCATCCTTTGTGCATTTTAAAATTTTATATATCAAGTAACCCTAAAATAAAGAGAAACAGTATATGAAGTGTATAGGCAGTGGTTTTTGATGAATTATGTAAGAGATGTGAATCTAAACAACTTCCTTTATTGTAATTTCAGCTGTCTCTGTGATTTTCAAAAAGTCACCTTTCTTATTTTCCTCTTATTTTTTCTCCTGGGACATGGAACTAGTGTTAGTGACCCACCTTGGCAGGTGCTTCACCTTCATAACAAAATATAAATAATATAGTATATTAATATTATAAGTATTTTTGTTTGAATGGGCACTCTAGTGGCATGTAAATGAATTCCTTTAAACATTTAGGGTACACCCACCTAGCGCTGGGATTATAGTCATTAATAAGTCCTAATTCCTGTCCCCCAGTAATAGAATATTTTAATGGGAAATAAACTAAATGTTAATTATTGTTAGATATATTAATATAGCTCAAAGAAGTAGTAAGCCAGCAGTTTACTGTGTCTTCAACATTATTACTTCCACAGTATCTTCAACAATATTATTCTTTTTGAGGAAGAGAAGAGTCTTTCTAAGCCACAGTTTAGAATGCAGAGTTCAGGGGTTATGAGGAATTCTGGAACACTGGCAGTTCCTTGGCTATATTGAAGTGTATATTTTCTCCAGATATTTAAAAAGTAAATATAGGTGGAAGTGCACTTCACTTTAAAATTGTGTGTGTGTGTGGCACATTAATTTAGTCTCTTAATTTTTGTCATGTAGGAATACCAGACACTCCCTTCAGTAAGGACAGAAATGGTCATGTGAAGCGACCCATGAATGCATTTATGGTTTGGGCAAGGATCCACCGGCCAGCACTAGCCAAAGCTAACCCAGCAGCCAACAATGCAGAAATCAGTGTCCAGCTCGGGTTAGAGTGGAACAAACTTAGTGAAGAACAAAAGAAACCCTATTATGATGAAGCACAAAAGATTAAAGAAAAGCACAGAGAGGAATTTCCTGGTAATCAAATGAAATGAACAAAGCCTCTTTCTAATTTCTTTAAATTTATTTAGGTAAAGAATAGGTTAGGTTGAGACTGAAAGACAAAAATGTAATTTTTTTCTAATCTGATATGTACAATAGAGAAAATACTGGCTAATATTACAGTAATGATTTAATTGATACTGGGCATAAGTTTCCTTAAACAGAACAAAGTAGAGGGATAGCTGGTCTCATATTTGCCAACTAATGCAAACCTGGGGACAAACAGTTTTACTGTCGTTTTGATTAAATATATAAATATAAACGTAATGAAGGTAAAGCTCCAGAGTTCTAGGCTATAATTTTTCAAATATGCTAGAAAATGAAGTTCAGATCAGAGCAACAGAGAAAATATGCAGGGCATGCTGCAGGCATTAACACCATGCTCCATTTTAATATTATATGATTATCAGAATATAGTGCTGCCTTCTGATTGATAAATTTATCCTCATCATGATGTAGTTTGAAATAAATTCTGATTCTCTCCCCAGCAGTGAGGAAATTGATATTAAGCTTGGTAAAAGCACAGTTTATGGCCAACATATTGTGCATGGTGGGAAAAGAATAACTATTTTTCTAAAGTAGTAGGAGAAAGGTTCTAGGGGGGAATCGTCAGAGCAGCAGTTACAGGGAACCAGTGATTCTCTTGGTTATACAGTGGCTACAACTGCCCTAACTCCACTTTTCTGAGTTTGGAAGGAAATTGGGTGGTTTGTGGACTTGGAGACTGCCAAGTCTAAGAGAGTGACTCTTTCTGAAGAAGGCATAAAAATAGTGACTGGTCATTAGTAACCACTTCATCGTAAGATATAGATAATTGTGTCTTATAGAAAGTGAGGAAACAGGAGGAGACAAATAGTATCTTACTGGGGCATTGTTTTATGGGTAGAGGAAAAGCTTTGGGATTCAAACTCAGTGCCTTTAATGTTGATTTTACTATAAATTCATTATGTGTCTTTGGATAAAAGACATTCGCCCTTTCTCTTCCTTTGAATTATGGGTTACAACATTGGCCGCTAGTTAGGAGCCATATGGATATATATGCTAAAATGCACAGAAATGGTATCATAGAGCTGGAAAAGATACTTTAGACAATGAAGACTTAGAAGTGTTTTGGACTTTTAATGTGTAAAGAACTATTTAAAGGCTAAATAGCATCTATATGTTCAAATTAAAAATAGTTTATCTTCTCTAGGTTGGATTTATCAGCCTCGTCCAGGGAAGCGAAAACGCTTCCCTCTAAGCGTTTCCAATGTACTTTCTGGTACCACACAGAATATCATCTCTACAAATTCAACAACAGTTTATCCTTATTGCTCACCTACCTACTCTGTGGTAATTCCCAGCCTACAGAACCCCATCACTCATTCAGTTGGTGAGTTGATTTTATTGTAGATTACAAATTTTTTAATGGCTGTGTGATAATTTTACCTCTTAACTTGAAATTTTGTTTCTGTTAGCTTAAGAGTTTAGAACAACAATGTTAAGAAAAAAATCAAAAATAGAGTGAAAACATTGAATCAGGGAAAGAAAGATTTCAGTAGACATCAAAACCCTTGGTTTGCTAGAGTAGCAAATATTCTGTGTCAGACCTTTTAAGCAAATCAGGATGAGTCCATAGATTATGCAGATAATGCAGGAAATGACTGAGGTAATTCAATAGGAAATAGGAATATGTTTTTACTATTAGCATAAAAGAATGCCTTGCTGATGGGGTATGAGGCATCCTGTCCTGGAATATAGTAATAGTGACTGATCTCTTAAGACCATTTTTTTTTTTTTGCTGCCCTAGAAAAGCAATGGAAGTTATCTTCTACCAGATATTTCGTTCATTACATTGTCTTTCCCTAAATTTCTCCTCTGTTATCAGTTCTTCACAACATTCCTGTCTTTTGCTTTTAAGAACCCAAAATTGAGAATCTAGTATCTTAAGAACTTGTTATAGGTCTATCCATCATTAGTTTGTTCTTCCAGAGCCTATTTTAGTCATCTCTTAGGCAGAGCTTTGTACGTTCACTACTTGCTATCACTTGTCCTGAAACTACTGTTCTTTCCAGTTTCTACCTCCTCATATCTATGTGATGAGAGGTTTAGATATCTTGAAAATTAACTTATTAGGATCTTAGGCATTTTCAGTTTTTTTCCTGTGTATCATTGTAGCAATGGATACCAACAAAACCACGTTCAGGCTATCTAGGCTCAAGGCAAAGAAAGCTGATCCTATCACCCTGTCCTCTCCCAGAACAGGCAGGCACTTTCACCCTTTGCTATTTGGTAGTATCTCTTTTAATCCTGTATTTCAATCTAGCCTTAATTGTGCTTTTTTTAAAAACTTACCTTGTGTTATCTGTTATTTATGATTTACACTTTTATCATCTGTTTCTTCTCTTTACCCCTTTTTCTAAGACTCCTCTTCCATGTCATTCTATCCACAGTTAAATGCTGTATGTTTTCTCTCCCCAGAAATATATTTATCAGTGTTCTTACTTGAGACAGCTGACAGTTTTATACAATATATTAATTTTATGCAATTCTGAGCAAAGATTTGGGGAGATAGAAAGTGGTAGAGCTCTCGCATCCATGATGTTTTATTTAAGTATGAGAAGCAGAATTATAGGAAGCATTTCAGAGCCATATACAAAGTAATCAAATCTAAGGAAAATGATCTTTTATTTGCTTTTTTCTTTTTAAATTTCTCTTATTTCTAGTAACATGTAGTGTCAGTAAAGATTTAATTCTTGGCTCTCAAATGATTTAAAAAATCATTATCTTTTAAGTATAAAATTTGGGAATTATTTTCCCAGATATATAAAGTTATATGTATAATAATTATGATATATATATATTTAATAGTTATATAAGAGTTATGATGAGATTTATTGGCTACTCTGCTGCCCAATCATACAACTTTTGAAATATGTTCTTTTAGTTTGTACTCATCAGTGTGGCATTATATTACTTGGAGGAATTGTTATCAGTTGCAAATTTGGTAATTTCACTATATATTTTATATTCTAAATCATTTATAAAACTGTTAAATAAGAACAAATTATAGCACAAATCCCTAAGAGAATCTACTTTTAATCGCTTATTACCTACAGATACAAATTTTTACACCATCCCTTTTTTTGTTTCTTTCAGCTAATTTTATATTATATTCTAAACATAAAGTCACGGTAATTGTGTTTTCAAACTTGTTTTGTTTATTCCCATGGAAGAAAGATATCAAGTTAGTGAGGAGTGAGGTATAATTTATCTCTTATCAGAAAAAATTTGCTCTCTTTTTTCCTAGCAACCTTTATACACTAATACATTGTATAGATTTCATCAGCTTTTTAAGTGTAGGAAATAGACTCACCAGGGCTTCCCTGGTGGCGCAGTAGTTGAGAGTCCGCCTGCCGGTGCAGGGGACACGGGTTCGTGCCCTGGTCCGGGAAGATCCCACATGCCGCGGGGCGGCTGGGCCCGTGAGCCATGGCCACTGAGCCTGCGCGTCTGGAGCCTGTGCTCCGCAACGGGAGAGGCCGCAGCGGTGAGAGGCCCGCGTACGGCAAAAAAAAAAAAATATAGGTGGTCTATTAGTCTCTAACTGAGGAGTGGGTCTACCTGTGAAGAAAAATGATATGTGAAGTGCTTGTTTTGATGGATTAATAACAGGAGTCATCACACAAAATGTTAAAACTATAGTTCTCAAGTTCACTGCTTCCAATAACAAGTTCACTACTTCCAATAACTTGGAAAATGCTCTGGCATAGCATTTTTGGCAGAGAGACCATTTGTATTTACTTCATCTAATATTTTCTCAGCTCTAACTTTGAGTTTCTCTAAAGTTCTTCAGTGAATGCCACCTAAGATCTTGTGATATTTTGATCTTGTGAACTTGTCTCCTGTTTCTAGTTTCTGAAAGTACTTACAGCCAGATAGTCCAGAATACTTTTTAGATACTTTCTTTTATCATATGTCTTTGATGCCAGTTATGCCAGCATTTTCATTTTACATTAAGTGATCAAATTTATTTTAAAGGATTCTGGAAGTTTGGTAGAAGCTATATTTATTTTAGCCTGGCTTTTAAATGTCAGTTTTATATATTTAGGAATTTTCTGGTGAGATTATTTCATTTTCTACATTTTATTTCTCAAACCTGAAATGGGTTTTCCTTATTACATCCAAACTCAGTTGACATCTTTCATTCTTCTGAATTCATACATTTTCTCTAAATTTTTACTTTAAAAATGTTTACTACTATTTTAATTTTTTGGTAGTAAACATGTGATGTGATTTTGATTTACCCATCTGTTCTTATTTAACAGAAACAGAACAAAAAAAACCCTCCAACATTCTGATACTGTTATTATAATGCAAAAAAATCTGGTCTTGTCCCTGACTTAAGATCAGTTCTAGCTAAGTTTTATATCCATAAGAAACAAAGATATGGCTTGAAAATTCCTTGAAAAGTGATGTAGCTCATTATTGTAGGTTTTCTTATGAGGCAAGGAAGATAGAATCTTATGGTTCAAACTATAGTAAGTCTTCTTAGGTTCCTCATTACCATTTCTGTCCCCAAAGTCCCATCTTTCTTAGCAGTTGTCTAACTGTTCTTCCCAAGTCTCCATTTCCCATCTCTGTCTCTATGTCTCTGCTCTTACTCTATTTCTCTCTGTCCTCTCCTCCTCTCTCTGCCTCTGTTTCTCTCTCCTCAGCCATATGCTCATCCTCCTGTTCTTCTTTCTACCTCTATACAACTTTTTCTCGTAGAGAAATTTGGTCTGTCCTCAGTTTATGCCATTCTCTACTCCTTCCTGTTTATCCGAGTCACACAACAAAAGCCTGGTTGCATCCTTCATCCATTCAACACAGGCAGTAGAGTCTTCCTCTTTAGGAGTGGGTGGGAGAGATTTGCCAGAATTGTTGAAAGTTATTAATAACTTTAAATTTTTTCTTTTGTTCTCATCATATTGTACTATAGATCTAAAATTCTGCTCTGTACCTCATGTAACAATTAGATAATGCTAGCTGCTTCAACACTCATCTAAACATAACGGTTTAAACAGAATCATGGTTTACTTTTTTACACATGTAAAGTCCAAAATAAGTATTTCTGGCTTTCTTCCAAGGGATTCATGGACACAGTTTTCTTCTACCCTATGGCTCTTCCATCTTTGATATGTAGCATCCAAGTGTGCATGACCTGCGGAAGGGAAAAGAGCATGGAGGATCATGCATGAGAGTTTTTTATGGGCCAGTTTCAGAAGTGGTGCATATCACTTCTTCTTACATTCCATTGGTTAGCCTGAGCCACAGGACCACTCCTAACTGCAAGGGAGGCTGAGAAATGTAACCTAGCTGTATGCTAGAAGGAGAGAAACCAGGTGACTGGCTGGTCTTTTCCATACTTTATCTACAGTGTGATACATTAGATCTCTGCCCATTCCACAAGTCTTCCCTATTCACTGACAGTTTATCAGTGATGACTAGGTGTCGCAGACTTTAACCTCTTGTTTAGCAACAAGAATTTTGACATTTAGGACATCTTCATTATACTACCATATAACTCTCTATGCACCTGATTTATCTGATTTTTTACCTCAGGCCAAAATGGTGCTTGACACATGTTAGTTGCTTAGTGAATATTTGTTTAGTTAAATAAATGCATGATTTTATCACCTCATGCCTCACTGGTACCCCTTATTTTATAAAAATATCTTTGGTAGAAAAGAACATTTGTATCAGCTAAAGGATGAGTCCCTTCCTTCTTCAATAACTGAAATAATATCATTGTTCTCTATGGCTCGTATAATTTGTGTTTCCTTTGCCTAAAATGACCATACTTCTTTTCTGAGGACTAAGAGCCTCTTGTACTGTACAGGGAAAAGAAATCTGCATCAGAGTAGATTTTAGGAGCAGATGTCTTGAGTGCAGTGATAATTCAGTGAATAAAACTGAGAGATTTTACAGGTCAGCCTGGCTTCATAGTTGCATAAAGAAGGAGATTTTCCTTATACCAGATGAGTGGCAGAGGTTCTGTCAGCTATAGGTTTATTTGTTAGTTTGTTTTTTCTTTCATCTAGTCATACCTTTCTTAACTATTATTAACCAAGTTCTGTGCCAGGTAATGGGGATACAAACATGAATTAAACTGTCCCTGCTCTTGAGCTCCCAGTTTTGTGATTGTGGTAAGGGTGGCAGACCTGCAAATTTACACTATTTTGTGATGTTTGATAGATTTATAGGTTCTGAGGGGACCTGAAGAGGGAAATTATGTTTGATTAATCAGGAAAGGCCTAAGGCCTGTGCCTCACAGATTGGAGGGCTAGTCCATGTAACCCCATTAACTGAGAATCAGTACAGCTCCCATCTACACCCTGCTCCTATGTTGCCTCTACTTCACTGGGTCAGAGGCCAACTTGAAACAGATATACCCCTTAATTCCCTACCTCCAGGTTTAAGGGGGAGGAGGGGTAGTTATTTGACTTATCTGGAGAGAAGGAAGGAGAGGAAGGTGTTACCTGGCCAAGGCTGAGAGAAGATTCACAATCCTTTTGGCCTCTGACAGAAACATTTCTAACCACAGTGTCTGTTCTTGGACTGCATCTTCTATATTAACAGAGACCTGACTGCATGGAAATAAACTAGATCATGAATCTATTGCTTTGGCTTCTCTCTGTATTTCTGTGGAAAAGTTGAGTTAAATTTAGGCTAAGTGTGTCATTTGGATAACTCAGCAACTCGGTCAGCAGTCCTCTCTTCTTCAGGATCAAAAAGATCAAATACATGATTATTTCACTTGCCTCTAAAAATTCTGCTATATCCAGCATGCCCTGCTGCGATAATATTCCTTTCTTATCTGTCACAAATTGCTGACCTATGGTAAGTCTTAGTCTCACTTGGGAATTTCCTTATGTATTCATATTGAATGCAATAAAGCAAAATAATTTTACTGATTGTTTCTTTAGTTTTTTCCAATTAAAAAATTAAATGTCAATTATAATTTAGTTTAATATAGAGAAGTATACAAAATAAAAGAAAAATGACCCATACCACTAGGATGAAACCTCTATTAATATGTATAATAAAATTGATATATTTAGAGAATAGAAAGTTCAAATAGTACCAATAGGTATAAAATGAAAGTCTGGCATCCCACGGCCCTGTCCCCTCTTCCAGATGACCACCTTTTAAAAGTAACCACTATCAGTAGTTTCATATTATTTCTTTTAGAAACATTTTTATATATGTGCCAGCATTTGTGTGTATTTGTCTTTCACTCAATCACTCAATCATTTTATTCATCCAAAAAATATTTTTTAAGGGCCTATTCTGTGCCAGGCAGAATTTTGAGGCCTGGGGATACAGTAGTGAGCAAAACAGAAAAGGTCTCTCCTCTTATGGCACTTAGAATCTAGGTGGGAAAGAGAGACAAGAATGTAAAATAAATGAACAAGATGGCTTCAGTTTGTTCAAGATGGTAAAATAGAGTGGTGATGTTCTTAGGTAAGGTGGTTAGTGAAGGCTTCTGGTTGTATAGTTTATTAAGTTCTGCTGAAAAAAGAAAAATATGGAGTGACTCAGTTTATGCCTGACCCATGCTATTTTTATTTCCAAAGATGAAGCTCCACCTGCCATCCAGCTGCCCACACCTGCAGTCCAGCGCCCAAGCCCCATCACAGTTTTCCAGCCAAGCATCTCCAGTACTGCCCAGGTGGCTGTCCAGGCTCCAAGTTTGCCCCTTTGTCCACCACTCCTACCCCAGTGCTTTGCTGGGCCCTCCGAAACGGACACTCATCAGCTGCATTCTGGAGCCAGTCACTCTGTGAAGAGACCCACTCCTGTCTTTCTGGAGAGCACCAGCAGGATTCCAACTAGTGCAAGTACTGCCCACGCCAGATTTGCAGCCTCTACCATCCAGCCTCCCAAGGAGTATCCCAGCATTTCCACTTGTCCCAGAAGTGTTCCAATCCCCCAAGCTCCTCCTATTCCACACTCACATATCTTCCAGCCCCCTCCCCTTGGCCATGCAGCCACATTATTTGGGACGCCACCACGATTCGCTTTTCATCACCCTTACTTCCTACCTGGACCTCACTACTTCCCATCAAGGTAAATGAACAATTTATTTCCTTTCACCTAAAACTACTTATAGCTAATGAATTTTTACCTCTGAAGGCCTCTCTTATTTACTGAAAAAGGAACTTCCTCATTACTGCTTGGGATCTATATAATTTAGATTAGTGGCTAAATAGGGGCCAAGCAGTTAATATAAATACATGGAGGGGCCAGATGAGGACTGGGGAAGCCAAGGAGAGTGCATGCCCCATCTTATGAGGCAGCTGCTACTCAGTTCCAGCCTACTGTTGCCGCATGAGAATACAGGCGCCAGTGTTGTCAGATCTGATTTTTCTCTTGAAAAAATAATCAGTTATACGTGACCTTAATTTAAGATCATTTAGTCAAACCCCCTGATTGTATAGAGGTGTGGTTCTGAAACTTTCATATATATATATAAACCACATGTGATCTTGTTAAAATGAAGACTCTGAGTCAGCAGGTCTGGGGTACAGTAGTTTCCTATACTGAGTTATAGTAAGCCTAATATTCTGCATGTCTAACAAGCTCCCAAGTGATGTCAATTCTGCTGATTGTGGACCACACTTTGAGTAGCAGGGATATAGAGAGCACTTGATCTAACAGGTTAAGTGACTTGTCTGAAGTTATATACCCTCTCAATGCCCTTTTTAACAAACCAAAACGTTTATTATGTAAATTACCAGTAAAGGAATTTATTTTCACAGGGAAGTATCTAGGGAAAACAAATTTGTAACTTTTCATTTTGGCGTGATAGAATTTAACTTCTTTGCAAACATTCTAATAGAGTGGCATTAACCTCTACTTTTCAGTTGCTGTTAAGTGTGTAGACAGAGATGGTTTCTGTTGAGAATGGAGTGTTACGTGTTTAACACAATCTTTTATGGTTACTTACTTAGAAAGTAAAACTACTCCCCACTTGGGTACCAAGGCCTCAAAGAACTTTTGAGGTATATATTATGTTGCCTCAATTCATAATGGGATTGCTTGCTTTCAAGTCCTTAGCCCAGAACTGGAAGAAAGTGGAACTAGGGGATCAGATCAGGAGAAAGGGAGATTTTGCTATTTGTTGTTTGTTTTGTTTTTCCCAATAGGCTCTTCTTTAATAGCTTTCAGAAGTCTTTTAGTTCAAGAAATCAAACTTCAAGAGACTCCTAAGGACAGGGGTTGATAATCTCTTCTCATTGCTATTTCCTAGGATCTGAGATGTTGCAGGAATTTTAGAGAATTTTACAGTGTTTTTTTTAGTTATAAGAAGAGTGCTAGGACATAGCTGGAATTTAATAAGTGAGTAGGTTTGAGAAGATCAGCCTTAGTTAGAACTTCGAGGTCCACAAACTAAAACTGCGGAAATTTTATCTTTGTTACATAATTCATTTTGTAATACAGGAAAGACTTAGACAGTATTTACTCACATTAAAGGAGAAAAAGAGGCATCTAGAACAGGTCGTGTACCACAATCTCACTCTAGTTGTTATTGTTTTTTTCTTTTTAGCATTTTGAGTACTTGGCATTTTTATCTATAATTCTCACAACAATCCTTTGTTTTAGGCATAGTAATCCCTTTACTTTTTCAGATAAAGAAAGTGATCAGCTGTTAAATAGCTTTGTTAAGGTCACACAACTAGTAAATGGCAGAGCCAGTAGTCAAACTTAGATTTGCTGTCCGATTTTGAATTCCATGTTTGTTTTTTTCACTGTATCAGTAAGGCTTCTCAATATAATGGCTTCTCTTGATTGGTAGCTGTTAGTTGCTAGCAGAGAATCACATGGAAAATACATACTGTATTTTTGAATGGAAAAATCATGTAGTCAAGTAGACTTTTGGGCAGGAAATGTTTCCTTATATAATAAATAGATAAAATCATAGGAAATTTATCTTCTTTACTCATGACAAGACTTATGGGATTTAGCTGTTAATGTACAAATCATCTGATAGTTTAAAGAACATTTTGAAAAGAAACTCTGAAAAGTATGTCCTTAGAAGACAGAAACTATACCTTTATCTTTACTACCATTATTGCTAATTAATAATAATGCTGTTGGGCTTCCCTGGTGGCGCAGTGGTTGAGAGTCCGCCTGCCGATGCAGGAGACACGGGTTCGTGCCCCGGTCCGGGAGGATCCCACATGCCGCGGAGCGGCTGGGCCCGTGAGCCATGGCCGCTGAGCCTGCGTGTCTGGAGCCTGTGCTCCGCAACGGGAGAGGCCACAACAGTGAGAGGCCCGCGTACCGCAAAAAAAAAAAAAAAATGCTATTAAAGGAACCAAATGAAGTGAGTTGGTAGTTTTATACTGAATTTTATTTCATGTAAGAATGTCAAACAAGTATATCAGCTTTAAACATTAAGTTGCTCCTAACTTCTACCTGTATGTGTGTGATGATAATTTTCCCGAGGATATGGATGATCTTATTTATGCTTATTTAGATAGTATATTTCAGTAAAATCCAGCCTGGCTAAATAACAAAATTAATTGATTTCCTCTCAATTTTTCTGTTGTCTCTTCTCCCAACTAATAATAGTCTTCTATAAAGAATATTTCCTCCCTAATCTAATCCATTTACGTGTGGAATTATTCAACCATTTCAATACCGTAATTGTAATGACTTTTGATATATATATTAAATATATACCAAATATACATATTTGATATTTTGCCCTGTGTATCTAGAGTAAAAATCAAGGAGTGTAAGCAGTTTAATCAAGGAGTCACTTTATGAAACAGATGGACACTTAGAAATGCTGATCCCTAGTTGTGAGGGCTAATATCCTCCTACCTTCAAATATTAACCATCTTCATACTGTGCTTATTGAGACACTCTCTTTCTGTACCACATTAATTTCTTAGTTATTCTTTTCACCCTCCACCTTTTCTTCTTTTTATTTTTTTTTAATTAATTAATTTATTTATTTATTTTTGGCTGTGTTGGGTCTTCGTTTCCGTGCAAGGGCTTTCTCTAGTTGCAGCGAGCAGGGGCCACTCTTCATCGCGGTGCGTGGGCCTCTCACTGTCGTGGCCTCTCCTGTTGCGGAGCACAAGCTCCAGATGCGCAGGCTCAGTAGTTGTGGCTCATGGGCCTAGTTGCTCCGCGGCATGTGGGATCTTCCCTGACCAGGGCTCAAACCCGTGTCCCCTGCATTGGCAGGCACACTCAGCTACTGCACCACCAGGGAAGCCCCACCTTTTCTTCTATACCTCCGCCTTCTTGTAGTATTTATACTTTCATATGCACAAGAGATATCTAGGATCTTCATTCTGTTGGCCATTGAGTAAATAAATGTGTTCAAAAAGTGTATTGCAGGGACTTCCCTGGTGGCACAGTGGTTAAGAATCTGCCTGCCACGGCAGGGGACACGGGTTTGAGGCCTGGTCCAGGAAAATCCCACATGCCATGGAGCAACTAAGCCAGTGCGCCACAACTACTGAGCCTGCGCTCTTAGCCCGCGAGCCACAACCACTGAGCCCACGTGCCACAACTACTGGAGCCTGTGCCCCTAGAGCCTGTGCTCCGCAACAAGAGGAGCCACTGCAATGAGAAGCCCGCACACCGCAATGAAGAGTAGCCCCCGCTCGCCGCAACTAGAGAAAGCCCATGTGCAGCAACAAAGACCCAATGCAGCCAAAAATATAAACAAATAAATTAATTAATTTTTAAAAAGTGTATTGCAGTTAGGGTTATAGAAAAGATACGAATGATAAATGGGAATTTATTAGCTTGAAATGTATAAAAAATATAATCAGACATAGCTATATCTATGTATCTATTAGGGAAGGTAAGTCCAAAGAATTCTAAATTTGTAGGATTATATAGCATCTTAACTGTAAAATTTTAGACAAACAGATCTAAAGTTAAAAGCAATTATCCTTAAACCTTGTTTGGTTTGTAGACCTATTTAAGAATTTAATTAAAGTTTTGGACCTATTTTCTGTAATAATGCACATCTACATACATATACAATATTTTGCCTAATCCTTATTGGAGGATAGAATTTATAGTCCCAAAACATGATAGATTTAGCTAATATGGAATACCTTCTGCTGTAACTATCTATAACTGTTGAATTTATATATGAACAATTTAATACCTAGCTGAAATCACAAGAAAGGAAAATAAATCCCCCTTCGTTAAAATGACAAACGAGCTGAAAACCAGTACAGTGGTCTTGGGGGTAGTTTGCAGATTCATATAGTCTCAGCATTTATAAACTTGGGTTTTAATGCCTACATAAGGAGAGGATATGAGGTCATGACTCTGCTCAAGGTGAGGAGCTGAAACTAAAACCTGTTCATAAAGCTAAGACCTTAGAGGACTTCCCTGGTGGCGCAGTGGTTAAGAGTCCGCCTGGCAATGCAGGGGACATGGGTTTGACCCCTGGTCCGGGAAGATCCCACATGCTGCAGAGCAACTAAGCCCGTGCACCATAACTACTGAGCCTGTGTTCTAGAGCCCACAAGCCACAACTACTGAGCCCACACACCACATCTACTGAAGCCTGTGTGCCTAGAGCCCGTGCTCCATAACAAGAGAAGCCACCACAATGAGAAGCCCAGGCACTGCAATGAAGAGTAGCCCCCACTCGCTGCAACTAGAGAAAGCCCACACACAGCAATGAAGACCCAATGCAGCCTAAATAAATAAATAACTTTTAAAAAAAAGCTAACACCCTAGAAAGGCCTCTCAACCTTGATAAAGTAATAGAAGATTTTTATCATTGACCCAGAGAAAGCACAAAGGAAACTTGTTTTTATTCAGGGCTATATATGGAAAAAAAGTCTTCTGTTAGAAATCAAAACCCTAGATTATACTGCACACTGGTTGAGAATCTGAAATCAACCTATCCACTTGATAAACTGAGAAGTTAGGGATTTCCCTGGAGGTCCAGTGGTAAAGAATCCACCTCACAATGCAGGGGATGTGGGTTCAATCCCTGGTCAGGGAACAAAGATCCCACATGCTGTGGGGCAACTAAGCCCTCGTGCCACAACTACTGAGCTCACATGCCTCAACTAGAGAGCCCATGTGCCACAAAGTACAGAGCCCACGTGCTCTGAAACCTGCGTGCCAAAGCTACAGAGCCCACGTGCCCTGGAGCCTGTGCACTACAACTAGAAAAGAGAAAAAACCCACACACCACAACTAGAGAGATGCCTGCGCGCCACAACGAAAGATCCCTCATGCCTCAACAAAGATCCCACGTGCCACAACTAAGACCTGATGCAGCCCCCCCATAAAATAAATATTAAAAAATAATAAAAAAATAAACTGAGAAATGAACATAGAAATTAGTTCTTGGATGACTTACCTGGGACAACTATTCTAGAGGAACACTTCCACCATTCAAGCCACTTGGAATTTCCAAAGGGAGAAAATTGTCATTAAAGGTGAACTTTAGAAAATTTTGGAACACGAGGAAAGTATTCATTAAGAACAAGAGTCAGTAGATGGTAGAAATAGGAGAATTAACGCCCCAAGAATTTGAAATAACTGAAAATCAGGGAGAGACTAAAAATGAATATTTCAAATGTTTAAAGAGGACTTCTGTACCAGCCAAGATGCAATATAAGGAACTGTATCTACCCTCATCTGAAATGATGAAAGACAGACAAAATATATGAAGATATGGTTTTCAAGACACTATTTACCAGGCAATGAATATGAAGATCCCTGAGAGACAGAAAATAAATGAGGTAAGCCTTGCAATCTAACCAGCTTACTGACCTGGAAACCGTGGCACAAGCAGATCCTTGCAGACTCCCTGAGTTGAGGAGATGGAGCTGAGAGACCAGTGAAACCAAGTCAGTTAGAATTCTCAGGATAGAGTACTGGAGAGAAGAAAGCTACACAGTGCAAGAACTCTGGATCTCTGCATAGGTTCCATCTTGAGTATTCAGCTGAATACTGATCACTGTATGCCTGTGAGGAAAATTACCCAAGGCTAGTGGGAAAACTACCTGAAAAATCAGAGACAACAGTTCCCAGCAATCACACCAGGCTGGAAATAGTTCCTGTTCTCACCAAACAGATTGGAAAACCTTGATGGGGTATTAAATACTTAGAGAGTCTTGTTTCAGCTAGGCCTAGACTAAAAATTTCTAATCAATTTTTATCTAAAAAATTTTATCTAAAAATTCTTAAGATCTGAAATGATCAAACTGTTTTCAAGTAATTAACTGCATCCAAAACAAAGCTCAAGGATATTAATAGAAATAGTATGATTAAAAAGATAAGTGAGAGGGAGTTTCATTTCTGAGGTGGCAGCATGAGGACCTCTGTGAAGCTGCTCCCAAGCAAACAAGCATAACTGGTGAAAACTATTTTAAAACACTAACCGCTTAAATTCTCTGGGCAGTGTCCTAAGGGCATACAGCAAATGAAGAAACATTTATTCAAGAAAACATCCTAAAACTTGGTGAGAACAGCAAGAGTCTATGACCCTTGAGCCATGACAAGTACCATCCCTCACTCCCACCCTCAGTTCATCTGGATGGAATGCCAGCTCTGGGTGGGTATGGCCAAGAAGGTAGCTCTCACTCCCCTCAGCTCCTAATCAAGGGATACAATATCTTACAGAGAATGGTAGCATTTCTCATCCTCTCCAGCTCTTGAGTTAAAGAAACTAAGTTGATGGTGAGTGTGAGCAAGAGGTTGGGGGTTCCTTTTCTTCGCTCAGCCCCTACTAACAGGATAGCCACTCAACTCTAAGGATGACAGGCAGAGAATACTGCAACCCTGAACACGCTTGACCCAGGTCACTCGTAGAAGAGATGTTCTATGCTGGCAGAGGCAAGCCAAGAAGACCAGCGATTTCGCCATAAGAACAGAGAGCTCAGAAGCTTTCCCCCAAAGGAATTTGACTTTATCTGAAACAGTGTGGGGAAGTTCAACCCTAAGGACACTCTTGAAAACAATGAGATTTTGGTGATAAGCAAATAAAAAGAGACTCCTCTTAATTGAGACCAAGCAGCTACTGTATGCCAGCTAGTACACCAAAGAGAACTAGGGAAAGAAACAGCTAAGAAGAGCCCTCCTGCAATCAGAACAAACCTCAAAGACTCCTCAAAATTTACCCCGTCTGAATTTAATTGGATCAGACTGTGGAACAATCTCTGCCCCAAGGCATTTCGAAAACAGAGCAATCAACCAGCAATTAGCGGAATCTTAACAGCTGTATGTGATAACAAATGAGTCAGAGAGCTTAACACAAAAATCAGGGAAAGAGATAGTCAAAGAGAGTCCTGCTAAAACCAATATCATCCTAGGGTGACTGTATTCATGTCCAAGTCTGTGCCCTCTGAGGAGTGACACTCAAGGTTCACACTGCAGAGGAAATAGACTTCACTAAAATAGTCTGTCCCTGGTGGTCCATTGGGTAAGACCCTGTGCTCCCAATGCAGGGGGCCTGGGTTTGACCCCTGGTCTGGGAACTAGATCCCGCTTGCATGCCACAACTAAGAGTCTGCATGCTGCAACTAAGAAGTCTGCATGCCTCAACCAAGACCCGGTATAGCCTAAATAAATAAATAAATATTTTTAAAAATAAAATAGTCTAGTCAAGTCAGTAAACAAAAAACAAGCAAAAAAAAAAAAAAACAAAAAAGTAGCCCTGGAGAAGTGAAAGAGTCATTGTCCAGAGTTCCTACAGTATATTACCTAAAACGTCCAGACTTCAACCAAAAATTATGACATGCACAGAAACAGGAAAGCACGATTTGTACATGGGGGAGAAAAACAGGCAAAAGAAACTACCTGTGGTAGGGCCCAGATTTCAAATTTGACAAAGGCTTCCAAGCCATTATAAATATATTCAAACAATTAAAGGAAACCATTTTTAAAGACGTAAAGGAAGTTATGATGATGATGTCTCTTCATAGAGATACTATCAATAAAGACATAGAAATTATAAAAATAGCCAAATGGAAATTCTGGAGTTGAAAAGTACAATAACCAAAATGAAAAATTCACTAGAGGGGCTCAACAGTAAAATTGAACGGACACAAGAATGAATCAGAAAACTTGAAAATAGACTGGTAGTGATTATACAGTCTGAAGAATAGAGCGGAAAAAGAATGAAGAAAAATGAACAGAGCCTCAGAACACAGTCATCATTAAGTGTACCAGTGTATCTATAAAAGGAGTATCAGAAGGAGAGAGGAGAGAGAAGGAAGCAGAAAAAAGTACTTGAAGACCTAATAGCTGAAAACTTCCCAGATATGATGAAAAATATTACACATTTAAGAAATTTAATGAATTATGAGTAGTGTAAAAGCCAAGAGATCCACAGCGAGACACATCATAGTAAAATACTGAAATCCAAAGCCAAAGAGAAAATCAAAGTGAGACAGACAGACAGACAGACACTCATCATGTACAAGGAAACCCCAATAAAATGAACACCTGACATCCCATGAGAAACAGTGGAGGCCAGAATACATATTTAAAGTACTGAAAAAAACCTGTCAACTTACATTTAGTGAAGCCATGTTTCAAAAATGAAGCCAAAGTAAAGAGATTCTCAGATAATCCAAAACTGAGATTGCTAGCACACTTGCATTGTGAGAAATACGAAAGGGAGTTCTTCAGGCTGAAAGTAAGTGATCACTAATGGTAATTGGAATACAAACAAACAAAATACCAAAGAGCCCAGTAAAGGTAAAAATGCAATTATAAAAGATAGTATAGGAAATCTAACAAAGAGTGGATATATGTAATGTATATGTATAACCAATTCACTTTGCTGTACAGCAGAAACGAATACAACATTGTAAAGCAACTATACTCCAATAAAAATTAAAAAAAAATTAAAGATAGTATAAAAAGACAGTATAAATCTTCTTTTGACTGGTTTTAAAAGCAGTTGTATAAAACAATATGCAAATAATTGTTTTGGGGGACCTATAACATATAGAAATGTAATATATTTGATAATAAAAGCATAAGGAAGTAGGTGGAGGCAAAGTTGTTTTAGAGTAAGGAAATGATGGCAGATGGTAACTTGAATCCACAGGAACACATGAAGAGAACCAGCAGTAGTGAATAAAAAGGTTAATATAACAAACTTCAAAGTATATACTTGCTCTCCTTTCTCTTCTCAACTTATTTAATAGGCATAAAATTATATAAATTAATAATCATACCAATGGATTGCTGGTTTTATAACATATAGCTATAATTTATATAACAATAGTAGTACAAAAAGGGGGAAGAAGGAGTAGAGCTATATACAAGCAACATTTCTATATTTTGGGACTTCCCTGGTGGTCCAGTGGGTAAGACTCTACGCTCCCAACGCAGGGGGCCTGGGTTCAATCCCTGGTCAGGGAACTAGATCCCGCCTGCATGCCACAACTAAAGATCTTGCATGCTGCAACTAAGACCCAGTGCAGCCAAAATAAATACATATTTTTTTTAAATTTCTATATTTTACTGGAATTAAGTTAGTAAAAATCTGAAGTTGATTCAGGTAAGGTAAGATGTATATGATTAGCCCTAGAGCAACCACTAAGAAAATAACGAAAAAATAGTGGAAAAGTTGTTAAAGGAACTAAAAAGTTATTTAGAAAATATTTACTTCATGCAAAAGAAAGCAGTAAAGAAGGAATAGAAGGCCACAAGGAAAATACAAGACACATAGAAAACAAAAAATGGCAGACATAAATCCAGCTGTTTCAATAATCACATTAACTGTTAATGATTAAACAATCAAAAGGCAGATATTGTATAACTGGATAAAAATCAAGATCTTAACTATATGTTGCCTACAGTAGACACACTTCATAGTCAGACTCTTCCGAAAAATAGGAGGGCCTCATTCCATGAGGCCAGTATTGCTCTGCTACCAAAACCAGAGAAAGACAACATAAGAAGGAAAAACTGCAGGTCAATATCTCTAATGAATACAGAGACAAAAATCCTCAACAAAATACTAGCAAACTGAATTCAGCAGCATAACAAAAGGATTATACACTGTAACCAACTTGGATTTATTCCAGGAATGTGAGTTGTTTAACATTTGAAAATCGATTAATGTAGTATAGGATAAGGGACAAAACCACACAACCATCTCAATAAACCCAGAAAAAAAGCATTTGACAAAACTGAGCACTTCTTCATGTTGAACATGAAGTATTCCAGCAAACTAGGAATACAAAGAAACTTCCTCACCTAGTTAAAGGGCATCTAACAAAAAAACCCTAACTAACATTATACTTAATGGCAAAGACTGGAGATCAGCAAGACCCACTTAAGATCAAGAATAAGACACGGATGTACATTTTTACCACTTCTATTCAACATTTTATTGGAGGTTTAATCCAGGACAATTAGACATGAAAAGTAAATAAAAGGTATCTAGATTGTAAAGGAAGAAATAAAACTATATTTATATATTGCACAATCTTATATATAGAAAATCCTGAGGAATCCACAAAAAAAGCTATTATAAGTAACAAATGAATTCAGCAAGTTTTCAGGACATAAGACTAGTATATATAAAACAGTTGCATTTCTGTACAGTAGCAGTGAATAAATAGAAAATGAAATTGAGAAAACAATTCCATCTACAATAAAATAGAATTTAAAAACCTTAGGAATCAATTTAACAAAATAAGTGCAAAGCTTATATTCTGAAAAGTACAAAACACCACTGAGGTAGAATGTCACTGAGAGTTACAGAATAGGGAGCCCCAAGAATCTCTCTCTCCACTGAAGCAATAATTAAGCTGGCAAAACCTGTCAGAATCAGCTGGAGGGGTGTTTAATGAAGAAAGAAGCTGCTAAATTCTGATAAGAGAGCACTGTGGTATTTTTGCCACAGCCATCTCACATTTTCTACTTCAGTGATGGCCAAGGGGATGGTGACCCGTGTTCCTGCTGTGACTTGTTGCTATTAGAGGAGGCAGTACAGACCTTGTTCTTAAAGCATTATGGTTGTGCATTTTTGACTTGTCTGGTGACTTCCTGAGGAATTGGCTCAGGGGCTTAGTTTGACTCTCCCAAGCATTCCCTTAGAGCTGGAGTGGCCTCACAGCTAGTGTTTGTGGAAAATATTTAAAGATATGTACTGTCCACAGCTGCCTGGGTTAAGGGACAACAGACAGGACAAGCAGCAGACAGACTGAAAAGCCTAGAAGAGACTGGGAAAGGAGATATATGGGGAATAGAGGCTTTGAAAATCTCCCATGTATACTGAGGAATCAGTACACAAGGGTACAAACATATCCAGAGCTAGCATATCCAGAGCTAAACACATGTTCAGCAAACACTGGAGAAGACCCTAAGCTTTCACCTCTGACTGCTTTTTAGGCTCTATGTAAATAGGAAATCAAGGCTGAAGAAGACTTGTAAATAGCTTGACCCAAAACTTCCAAAATTTAAAGAAAGATAGGAATCCAAGATGCTCAATGAGCACTAAGTAGGGTAAATTCAAAGAGATACATTATAATCAAGCTGTCAAAGCCAAAGAAGGAGAGAATCTTGAAAACAGCAAGAGAGAAGTGACCAATCTTGTACAGGAGATTCTCAATAAGGTCAACAGCCAGTTTCTCATCAGAAACCAGGGAAGTCAAAAGACAGTGGCATAGCATAGGGCTGAAAGAAAAGAAACCATCAACCAAGAATTCTATAACCAACAAAACTACCCTTCAGAAATGAAGGAGGGCTTTCCTGGTGGTGCAGTGCATAAGAATCTGCCTGCCAATGCAGGGGACACGGGTTCGATCCCTGGTCTGGGAAGGTCCCACATGCCGCGGAGCAACTAAGCCCATGCGCCACAACTACTGAAGCCTGTGTGCCTAGAGCCCGTGCTCTGCAATAAGAGAAGCCACTGCAGTGAGAAGCCCGCGCACCACAACGAAGAGTAGCCCCCGCTCACTACAACTAGAGAAAGTCTGTGTCCAGCAACAAAGACCCAACACAGCCAAAAATAAAAAGAAAGAAAGAAAGAAAGAAAAGAAATTAAATGAAGGAGAGGGAATTCCCTGACAGTCCAGTGGTTAGGACTCGGCACTTTCACTGCCAGGGCTCCAGATTTGATATCTGGTTGGGCAACTAAGATCCCACAAACCAAACAGTGTGGCCAAAAAAAAAAAAAAAAGTAGAGGAAGTTCATCACCAGTAAACCTACCCTACAAGGAATGCTAAAGGAATGCTAAAGGAAGTATTTCAGAATAAAATGAAAAGGCAGTAGACAGTAACTCAAAGCCAGACAAAGAAATAAAGAACACTGGTAAAAGTTACTAAAATAACAGATAGAAAAGCCAAGTATCTTTTTTATTTTGTTTTTTTGGCCTCGCCAGAGACATGCAGGATCTTAGTTCCCTGACCAGGGATCAAAGCCATGCCCCCTATAGTGGAAGCACAGAGTCTTCACCACTAGACCACCAGGGAAGTCCTTCTTTTGTTTTTAAAAGCCAAGTATATTGTATTTTTGGTTAGTAACTTTTTTCTATGTGATTTAAAAAGCAAACGCATAAAACATCTATTTTAAAATCTGTTAATAGATATAAAATGTATAAGTACATAATTTAGGACAGTAGCAATACAAAGGAAGGAAGGTACTGTATACAAGCAGAATTTTGATATGCTAATGAAGGTAACTTAGTATCAATTTAAACGAGATTGTTATAAATTTAAGATGTTAATTATAATCCCCATGGTAACCACTTAAGAAAATAACTTAAAAATATTTGAGGAAATTCCCTGGCGGTGGTGGATAGGACTCCATGCTTCCACTGCACCCCTGCACCCCAGCTCAGGAACTAAGATCCCACATGCCATGTGGTACAGCCAAAAAAAAGAAAAAAGGCAGAGTAAGTATTTCCTTATCAGTAATCCCCTTAAATGGATTAAATTAAAAGGTAGATTGGCAGAATGAATTTAAAAAATAATCACACTAAATCTTGTCTCTAAGAGACTCACTTTATTTATTTTAAAAAATAAACATGATATTCACTGAGCAGATTTTTTTTTTTTGGCTGCACCATGTGGCTTGTGGACATCTTAGTTACCTGACCAGGGATCAAGCCTGTGCCCCCTGCAGTGGAAGTGCAGAGCCCTAACCACAGGACCACCAGGGAATTACCACAAGAGACTCACTTTAGATCCAATGACACAAATAAGCTGAAGTGAAAAAATAAAAACAGATATTCCTTACAAGTAGTAACCAAAAGAGAGCTGAGGTGGCTATAATAGTATTTAACAAAATAGGTTTTATGTCACAATTGTTACAAGAGACAAAGACATTACATATTTTATTTATTTATTTATTGGCCACGCTACGTAACATGTAGGATCTCAGTTCCCTGACCAGGGATTGAACCTGGGCCACAGCAGTGAAAGCCTGGAATCCTAATCACTAGGCCACCAGGAAACTCCCACATATCTATTTTAAAACGTTAAGAAGGGACTTCCCTGGTGGCACAGTGGTTAAAGAATCTGCTTGCCAATGCAGGGGATGGGTTTGATCCCTGGTCTGGGAAGATCCCACATGCCATGGAGCAACTAAGCCTGTGCGCCACAACTACTGAGCCCAGGTGCTGCAACTACTGAAGCCCACGCGCTCTAGGGCCCATGTGCCACAACTACTGAGCCTGCATGCTGCAACTACTGAAACCTGTGCACCTAGAGCCCATGTGCCACAACTACTGAGCCCACATGCTGCAACTACTGAAGCCCGCGTGCCTAGAGCCCATGCTCTGCAACAAGGGAAGCCACCACAATGAGAAGCCCACGCACCACAATGAAGAGTAGCCCCCACTTGCTGCAACTAGAGAAAGCTTGCGCGCAGCAACGAGGACCTAACGCAGCCAAAAATAATAATAAAATGTTAAGAAGATATAGCAATTATAATCACATACATATATAACAACAGTACCCCAAAATATATGAAGCAAAAATTGACAGAATTGAAAGGAGAAATACACAGTTATGCAATAATTGTTGAAGACTTCACTACTTAATTTTATTTATTTTTTATTTAGATATAATTGACATGTAACATTATATTAGTCTCGGTATACAACATAATTCTTTTCTTGTGCTGAGAACTTTTAAGATTTAATCTCTTAGAAACGTTCAAAAAAACAATACAGTATTATTAACTATAGTCACTATGCTGTACATTACATCCTGAGGACTTACTTATTTTATAAATAAGAAGTTTGTATATTTTGACCACTTTTATCCATTTTGCTCACCTCTCACTCCCAATCTCTGGCAACCACAAACTGTTCTCTGATTTGGTTTTCTTTGTTTTTTTTTTGTTTGTTTGTTTGTTTTTGTTTTTTTTGCGGTATGCGGGCCTCTCACTGCTGTGGCCTCTCCCATTGCAGAGCACAGGCTCCGGACGCACAGGCTCAGCAGCCATGGCTCATGGGCCCAGCCGCTCTGCGGCATGTGGGATCTTCCCGGACCGGGGCATGAACCCGTGTCGCCTGCATCGGCAGGCAGACTCTCAACCACTGCGCCACCAGGGAAGCCCTGTTTGTTTGTTTTTAGACTCCTCATGTAAGTGAACCCATATGGTATTTGTCTTTCTCTGACTTATTTCACTTAGCATAATGTCCTCAAGTTCCATCCATGTTGTTGCAAATGGCAGCAATGATATCATTGTGGTTTTAATGTGTATTTCCCTGATAATTGTGAGCACCTTTTTTTTTGGCTGCGTTGGGTTTTCATTGCTGCGCATGGCCTTTCTCTAGTTGTGTCGAGCAGGTGATACTCTTCATTGAGGTGTGTGGGCTTCTCATTGTGGTGGCTTCTCTTGTTGTGGAGCACGGGCTCTAGGTACACAGGCTTCAGTAGTTGCAGCACGTTGGCTTAGTTGTTGTGGCACGCGGCCTCTAGGGTGCGTGGGCTTCAGTAGTCGTAATGCGCAGGCTCAGTAGTTGTGGCTCGCAGGGTCTAGACCGCAGGCTCAGTAGTGGTGAGTGGTGCACAGGCTTAGTTGCTCCACGGCATGTGTGATCTTCCCAGGCCAGGGGTTGAACCCATGTCCCCTGCATTGGTAGGTGAATTCTTAATCACTGTACCACCAGGGAAGTTCTTGAGCACCTTTTCATGTACCTGTTGGCCATCTGTATGTCTTCTTTGGGAAGAACATGTCTGTTTAGCTCCTCTGCCCATTTTTAAATCAGATTTTTCTTTTTGCTATTGAGTTATATGAATTCTTTATGTATTTTGTATATTAATTGTTTATCAGATGTATGATTTGCAAATATTTTCTCCCATTCGGTAGGTTGCCTTTTCATTTTGTTGATGGTTTCCTTTACAGTACAGAAGCTTTTCAGTTTGATGTAGTCCCACTTGTTTGCTTTTGCTTTTGTTGCCTTTGCTTTTGGTGTCAAATCAAAAAAAAAAAACAAGAAAAAAAACTTGCCAATTCAGTTGTCAAGGAGCTTATTGCCTATGTTTTCTTCTAGGAGTTTTAAAGCTCTGGGTCTTATGTTTAAGTCTTTAATCCATTTTGACTTGATTTTTGTATATGATGTAAGATGGGGTCCAGTTTCATTCTTTTGCATGTGGCTGTCCAGTTTTTCCAACACCATTTATTGAAGCTACTATCTTCTCCCAATTGTCTCTTTTTGTTAATTAATAGCCATGAATTAATTAGCCACATATGCATGGGCTTTTTTATAGCTCTGTTTTCTGTTCCATTGATCTATGTGTCTGTTTTTATGCCAATACCATACTGTTTTGGTTACTATAGTTTTGTAATATAGTTTGAAATCAGAGTGTATAATGCCTCCAACTTTGTTCTTCTTTCTCAAGATTGCTATGACTATTCACTGTCTTTCATGTTTCCAGAAAGCATTTGGGATTGTTTGTTCTATTTCTGTGAAAAATGCCATTGGATTTTGATAGGTATTTCACTGAATCTGTAGATAGCTTTGGGTAGTACGGATATCTTAACAATATTATTTCTTCCAATCCACGAGCACAGAATATCTTTCCATTTATTTGTGTTTTCTTCAATTTTTTTCATCAGTGTCTTATAGTTTCCAGTGTACAGGTCTTTCACATCCTTGGTTAAATTTATTCCTAGGTATTTTATTCTTTTTGGTGCAATTGTAAATAGAATTGTTTTTCTTAATTTCTTTTTCTGACAGTTTGCTCTTAGTGTATAGAAATGCAACTGATTTTTGCATATTGAATTTGTATCCTGCAACTTTACTGAGTTCACTGACTAATTCTAACAGTTTTTTTGGTTGAGTTTTTAGGTTTTCCTAGATATATTATTATGTCATTTGCAAATAGAGACCGCTTTACATCTTTCTTTCCAATTTGGATGCCTTGTATTTCTTTTACTTGCCTAATTGCTGTGGCTAGGGCTCCCAGTACTATGTTGAATAAGTGGCAAGAGTGGGCATCCTTGTTCTGTTCTTTATCTTAGAGGAAAACCTTTAAACTTTTTACCATTGAGTATGATATTAGCTGTGGATACTTTAAATAATGAACGGAAGACCATCCATCCAAAAATGGTGAAGATCAAAAATGAAATAGAAGACTGTATGATACTTTAAACCAACTAGATCTAACAGAAATACATGATCTCCACCCAACAACAGGATATAGATTCTTCTCAAGTGAAAATGTATATTCTGTAGGATAGACCATATGTTAGATCACAAAATGAGTCTCAGAAATTTTTAAAAGATTGGAACCATACAAAGTTTCTTCTCTAACCATGATGGAATGAAACTAGTCATCAATAACAGAAAGAAAAACTGGAAAATTCACACATATTGGAAATTAAACAACACACCCTTAACCAATGGGTCAAATAATACATCACAAGGAAAATTAGAAAATACTTGGAGATGAATGGAAATGAAAACACAACATACCCAAGCTTAAGGAATTATATAGCAAAAGCAGTGCTGATAGAGGAATTCATAGCTGCCCTAGCCTAAAGAAAGATGTCAAATTACAACCTAACTTTATACCTTAAGGAACTAGAAAAAGAAGAGCAAATAAAACCCAAAGCTAGCAGAAGGAAGGAAATAATAAAGATTAGAATAGCGATAAATGAAATAAAAAATAGAAAAACAATAGAGAGTTTAATGAAATAGAGAAAAAAAGGTCAACAAAAGTTGGCTTTTTGAAAAGATCAACAAAATTGACAAACTTTTATAGCTAAGCTAAGAAAAAAAAGAGAGAAGACATAAATTACTAAAGTCAGATATGAAACTGGGTACATTACTCTGACCTCATAGAAAAATGATTATAGGATAATAATAATTGTACACCAACAAGTTAGATAACCTAGATGAAATGCACAATTACTTGAATTACCAATACTGCCTCAAGAAGAAATAGGAAATCTGAATAAGTATATATCAAGAGATTGAATCAGTAATTAAAAACCTCCCAACAAAGTAAAGCCCTGGACTAGATAACTTCACTGGTGAATTCTACCAAACTTTTAAAGAAGAATTAATACTAATCCTTCTCACATTCTTCCAAAATATATAAGAGGTAATGAGTCTAAAGCCAGCATTACTCTGTTACGAAAGATAGAAAAAGATATCACAAAAAAGAAAATTACAGAATCAACAAAATACTAGCAAACTGAATCGAGCAGCATATTAAAAGGATTATACACCAAGACCAAGTGGGATTTTCCCCAGGAATTGTAAGTGTGGTTCAACATCAGGAAATCAATCAGGGTAATACATTTCATTAAAAGAATGAAGGAACAAAACCATCTGATCATTTCAATTGATGCCGAAAAAGCATTTGATAAAATCCAACACCTTTTCGTGATAAAAATCGATTCCTGATTTCAAAACTTAGCAAACTAGGAGTAGAAGGGAACTTCTTCTACATGATAAAAGGCATTTATCAAAAACCGACAGTTAACATCATACTCAATGGCAAAGGACCAAAAGCTTTCCCCCTAAGACTGGGAACAAGACAAGGATGTCTGCTTTCACCACTGCTGTTCAACATTGTACTAGAAGTTCCAGCCAGAGCAATTAGGCAAGAAAAAAAGACATCTAAAATGGAAAAGAAGTAGAATTAGCTCTTTTCACACATGATACTATATATGGAAAATCCTATATATAGAAAATCCTAAAGAATCCACAAAAATTTATTAGAGTGAATGAATGAATTCAGCAAAGTTGAAGGGTATAAGATCAATATACAAAATTCACTTGTATTTCTGTACATAAGCAATAAGCACTCAAAAAAGGAAATTGAGAATACAATTCTTTTTACAATAGCATCAAAAAAAGTAAAATACTTAGGAATAACTCTAACTAAGGAGATGCAAAACTTGTAGACTGAAAACTATAAAACATTGCTGAAATAAATTAAAGAATACTGAAATAAATGGAAAGGTATTCATGTATATGCATTGGCAGACTTATTATTAAGATGGCAATACTTCCCAAAGGGATTTACAAAATCAATATAATCCTTTTCAAAATCCCAGCAGCTTTTTTGCAGAAATGGAAAAGCTGATCCTAAAATTTACATAGAATTTTAAGTGACCTGGAATAGTTAAAACAATTTTGAAAAAGGAAAACAAAGTTGGAGGACTCACAATTCGTGACCTCAAACTTACTACAAAGCTACTTTGTATCAAAAAACATGGTATCAAGAGAAAGAGGAGACAAGCCACAGACTAGGAGAAAATATTTTCAAAAGATGTATCTGATAAAGGACTGTTATCCAAATATACAAAGAACTCTGAAAATTCAGTAATAAGAAAATGAACAACCTGGTTAAAAATGGACAAAAGACCTGATCAGATACCTCACCAGAGAACATATACAGATGACAATTAAGCATATGAAAAGATTCTCCATATCATATATCATTAGGGAATTGCAACTTTAAACAACATTGAAATATCATTACACACCCCTCAGGATTGCTTTTCCCACTACACCATGATGCTTCTGTAGGTATTCATTTTCATCCATGTAACCTTTTAGGATTACTCTTTTTTTTTTTTTCAATAAATTTATTTATTTATTTTTGGCTGTGTTGGGTCTTCATTGCTACATGTGGGCTTTCTCTAGTTGTGGCAAGCAGGGGCTACTCTTCGATGTGGTGCGCGGGCTTCTCATAGGGGTGGCTTCTCTTGTTGTGGAGCACTGGCTCTAGGCACGTGGACTTCAGTAGTTGTGGCATGTCGGGTCAGTAGTTGTGGCTCGCAGGCTCTAGATTGCAGGTTCAGTAGTTGTGGCACACGGGCTTATTTGCTCCACGGCATGTGAGATCTTCCCAGACCAGGGCTTGAACCTATGTCTCCTGTATTGGCAGGCGGATTCTTAACCACTATGCCACCCGGGAAGTCCAGGATTACTCTTGTCTTTACTGATCTTTTTGTTCTCCAGATATAATACTAACTTGTTTTTACCACACCAATATAACCGTGTGATGTTTGCATTATAGCACACTTTAGCACATATCAAGTATATACTACCTGGATTTTAGATTTTTTTTAAATTAAATTCTCCACCAAACCTTGTGTAATATCTTGCCTATATTGAGTCCTAAAAGAATAGTTAGTAGGTGAATTGTTCCTAGCTGAAGAGAAGAAGGCTTTGTGAAGGAAGTAGATTTGAGCACACCCTTGAAGTATTTGTGGAATCCAATGGATGGAGAGATCTAAAGGTGGAAGAGCTACCGAGCAAAGTCATAGTAGCTGCAAGTACAATGCATTCAGGATGTATGTATTAAAGTAAAAATGCCTGAATAAGGATGTGGCAGTAGGAATGGAAACCTGAAACGTTTCAGAAACTAGGTCTCATATTTGTGATATTGAACACGGGCAAGGTCCCTAGCACTTGGAGATTTGGGGGTAGGACACCAACCACTGAAGAAACCCTATATTTACAAAGAATTTGAGATGATAGTCTATTATGTCAATCATACTTATATTTTTAAAGGGAAGGAAACAAAGTTGACCTTTTAAAAAAAAATGTGGGAGCATGAAATGAAACACCCAACTTGTCTTGGGTTTTGCTAATGAGCATGGTTATTATGCTTATATTATCTGTCACTAGATGGAGTCCGTGAGTCCAGGCAACTTTTGGTTGGACTTTTCTACATAACTCTTCCAATGATTCCTGTTCTGTGCCTTTGAAAAGTGGAGTCATACTTTTTTAAAAAAATTGACAAATGGGTTTGAATGGCAGAATTTTTAGATTTGCCTTACAAGAAAAACCATTAGTTTATAAAACAGCAAAGTGATCTTTTCAATTCTTCACATTCCCACACTCCAAATTTTTTTTTGGAAAAGATCTCTGAAAACCACACTTTAATATTAGTTCTAAATCTTTCTGGTATTGAGTGTTTTAATATAATTAATTATTGAAAGTGAGTTTAAAAATTAAGTTGTTATCCTCTGTTCGAGTGCCCTCCCCCATCCCCAAGAGCTCTTGATTTCAACCCAGTTACACATTTCCCCCCACCTCCTGTAAATTTTGCTTCAAATACTAGTAAGAACAGTTGTTACACTGCTTACTGTCAATATTTAGCACAGCACAGCAGGTGTCTGCATTTCTAAAACCTTACATGGCATAAGGCATCATGAGAGAAAGGCCCAGATAAGTAATTTTTCTTTATTAAGGCTGCCAAAGGTAAGAAACCGGAGGCTAATAATAGGTAATAGTTATAAGCCTACTTTGCTTTATGTTGTTTACTTTGTTTTATGTTGGGACTAGGCAACATGTGGATGAGTACATGAAGTAGTTGCAGAAAGTTATCTTGGGAGCTCTCTAGGCGCCAGTTAAACTTGCTCAGTTAGTCTGTATACAAGGCAACATGTGGACAAGTTATGATCGAATTCCTTTTTTGTCTTTCTGATACAGCACGTGCCCTTATAGTCGGCCTCCTTTTGGCTATGGAAATTTTCCAAGTGCAGTGCCAGAATGCCTTGGTTATTATGAAGACAGATGCCAGAACCATGAGGCTATGTTTTCAGCTTTAAATAGAGACTATCCTTATGGAGACTACCCAGATGAACGTGCTCACAGTGAAGATTTTTGGAGTTGTGAGAGCATGGATGGGACCTCTTACTGTAACAGTCATAGCCACAGTGGGGAGGAATACTTAAATCTCGTGCCTCAGCTGGACACTGGAGCCTTGGAAAGTGTCTTCACAGCCCCGACAACAACTCCCTCTAACATCCAGCAAGTCAATGTCACTGACAGTGATGATGAGGAAGAAGAAAAAGTGCTCAAGAATTTATAATTATAAAACAAATATGTACAGAAAATAAATATTTCTTAAAATATATTCTGGGTCACTTGATGTGAAAAAAAGAGCCTAGAATGCTTTGCTGAGAGTTTTCAGCTGTGATCTGAGGAGTCAAAACCAAATGCAATTTATGCCTTCATAAACTTTTGATTAGTGAAACTGGAATCCTGATGTTTCATCGTAGGAATATTTAAGATATGAAGTAGTTTATTTTTATGGCTGAAATTTGCATCAGCGTATATTATCATTACTTTATCTTGGAACGTGCAAAACACTGAATCCTCACAATTATATGTGAGGGGAAAGGGGGTGTATAATCTGGCATGACAAGTGTGATTTGTATTTTATCTCAGGATACATTTATTTTTCTTTATATGATGTTTTGTTTGGTGTTTATGTAATACTTATGGATGTTTCACTTTTTATGTAACATTTTGAAAATATTTTGATAACTTTTAGTAGTAAATTGGGACTCAGTTACTAAATTTAATTTACACTAATAACCAATTATAAGTTGCAAATATGTTTTAATGGAACCTGAGTAATTCCTTCAGCTAAATTAGTCATTTCTGTTCCTAAACATTCTCATCATCTTTTTTGGATATCTTTTTACATTTGGTATGCATTGTTCTACTTTTGTTATAATTAAATAAACATAGAGAAAATTGTTCTTGTTGGATGTTTTCTGTTTGGGAGACAGAAATAAGCAAAATGAGTATTGCTCAAATGAGAATGGGTTCCATACCACATGCAGATATTCATTTTAACTTAATAGTCTCTAGAATTATACAGATCCTATTAGCTTACTTGAAACTGTATCAACAAAGATGGTGTGCACATATTATGATGCCATTTCCAAACTCTTTACAGATGTGTACCTATGACTTAAACACTCCCTAAATGGAAGAGCTCTTCCAGATTTGGTCCAAGCAGCTGTCTTTAAAACCATGGATTTCATTTAAGAGCACCTGGAATTTGTTTAATTCATAATGAACAAAAAAATCCTATTTGCGATGTGGCCTCTGGGTAAATGCCCACTTATGGATGGAGAGAACCATATTAGAACAGGATCAGAACAACCAGAGTTGGAATCAGGGTAAAAGAGATCTACAAGACACAAAGTGAATTGATGATCAGAAATCACCACAAACCAATACACTTTTCTCTCAATGATCTGTATAATTTATGCAAATTGAGATCTTTTACTTAAAGCTGCTTGGAAATTATGTATGGAAACCTATACTAAGCTTCCAACTTCTTCCTTTACTAAACCTGTTCCTTAAGCAAAGGCTGTTACTGTATGATACATCTCATCAACCATACACTTAATTGTATGTAACATTTCCTCTTCCCAATAAAATTTTTATTTTCACATTTTATATTTATTATTACTCTGTGCAACATCATCTGAATGTGGTTAAAGACCAAAACTTGAATTTCTTGGTAGAGAATAAACATGTAACTTCACATTGGAGCTACAGCACATTTGATGTCTACACCATGACAGATGTCTACACCGTTGTATGTGACAGTTTGAGCCATTTTATCCCATTTCATTTTAATCGCACCTTAGTGACTGAACTGGGTTTTGATCACAGACCTTATTCTTTTTTTTACTGAAGTAAAGCTCATTTACAATTTATATTAGTTTCAGGTGTAAACAGTGATTCGATGTTTTTATAGATTATACTCCATTTAAAGTTACTATGAAATACTGGCTATATTCCCTGTGCTGTACACTATATCCTCGTAGCTTGTTTTATACATAGTAGTTTGTACCTCTTAATCCCCTATCCCTATCTTGGCCCTCTCCCATTCCCTCTACTCACTGGTAATCACTAGTTTATTTTTTATCCTGTGAGTCTGTTTCTGTTTTGCTATAGTTGTTTGTTTTATTTTTTAGATTCCTCATATAAGTGAAAACATACAGTATTTGTCTTTCTCTGTCTGACTTATTTCATTAAGCATAATAGGGAATTTCCTGGCGGTTCAGTGGTTAGGACTCTGTGCTTCCACTGCAGGGGACATGGGTCCCTCATGGTCGGGGATCTAAGATCCCCCACGCTGCGTGATGTGGCCAAAAACAAAAAGGCATAATACCCTCCAGCTCCATCCATGTTGTTGCAAATGGCAAAATTTCATTCTTTTTATGGCTGGGTAATATTCCATTGTGTGTGTGTGTGTGTGTGTGTGTGTGTGTCTTTGTCCATTCATCTATTGATGGACACTTAGTTTGCTTCCACATCTTGTATTTCCCAAAATTATTTGACCAAATATTGTCAGAATATCTAAAAGGCTTGGGTTCCAACTAGCACCTTTAGAGAAAGACTGCTCTTGACTTTCTAAATTTGATAATTCAGCTACTTGAAAGTTGGGACTAAATCTATTTTCAGTCTATTTGCAGTGAAAAGAATAATGCTGCTGTGAACATTGGGGTGTGTATATCTTTTCGAATTAATGTTTTCCTTTTCTTTGGATATATACCCAGGAGTGGAATTGCTGGATCATATGATGGCTCTACTTTTAGTTTTTTGAGGAAACTTCATGCTGTTTTCCATAGTGGCTTCACCAGTTTACATTTCTAAAAACAGTGTACTAGGGTTCCCTTTTCTCCACGTCTGTGCCAACATTTGTTATTTGTAGACTTTTTGGTTATAGCCATTCTGAGAGGTGTGAGGCAATATCTCCAATGGACCTTGTTCTTATAGACAAATTCATTGGGGGGATCCCTTTGTAAGGCAGTGGAATAATATAGAGGATAGTTCAGTGTGTCCTAACTATCTGTGTTCAGGCTAGTCCTTCCCCAATCTTCACTTTAATAGCTGTTGAGTCAGGGCTACTTTTTTAATCTTCTTCCTTCTCTCCCTTAATGCTGGGATCAGAAGTCAGTTTAGATTGTTTACAGATCCACAATATAATTTGGGCTGGGAAATACGGGTATCTCTTAGGTGAAACAATATCCAATAGCAGTTAAGCATGCCTAGCTGCAAATGCCCATATCTGCTCATTTATAGCTCTTCAAACCACTGTTAGCTCTGAGTAGAGACCTATAGACTAAACAAAACCCTGCCCTATTGGAATGAATTCATTTGCCTCTCCAAGTCATCAAAGTGAAATTCTCTAAGCTTGAAACCACAAGCACTTTCTAATAGGTTTCAAGGCCTTATTTGTTCTTATTGTAAATTGGAGGTAACCATATTTGTGATAAGAATAACTTCCTTTCAAAGTGTGTTGAATGTCACTGAGACTGTTCTGTGCTTTGGACAAATCTGCCCTTCTTATTTGCAAATAAAAATTCTTTTCACTGCAAATAGACTGAAAATAGATTTAGTCCCAACTTCAAGTAGTTGAATCATCAAATTTAGAAAGTCAACAGCAGTCTTTTTCTAAGGGTGTTAGTTGGAACCCAAGCCTTTTAGATATTCTGACAATATGTGGTCAAATAAGTTTGGGAAATATATGCTGTGTTCCCACCTTGGAGAGTGCCAATGCCTATTGTCTTTGCAAAGCTTCTCAAAAATCTTGACATGACATGTTGAGCTCTGTTTATCTCAGTGCTCCCCTACCTGAGCGTGAGTATCCTTTTTTCTTTTAACATAATGTCTACTAACAGAATTCACTCTGGAAAATGCTGCTTATGGCTGTTGCTTCGGTTTTCAGTCGTTGGCTTTACATATGGTTTTCTGCATTGATCGGAAAAAATCCTTAAATCATTTACTGAAAGAAGGTGATGACTAATTAACCTGTATTCTGCATTAAGTATCTGATGGTCTTAAAAGACAGAAGAACTGAAACCTAGAGTTGTTATAAATTTTGATTGTCCACTAAACTGACTTTTTAATGAAAGTTGATATTGCACCCAAGAATTTGAGTGGGCAAATGCGCTAAATTCCCATATAAGTGTATTTTTCACAGTGAAAACCAGCTGTCAGAAGGATTATTCCTGAGCCAAAAATACAAGCTACTTATGAAAGTTCCACTTTGGAAATGATTTCAAAATGAAATTCTGGGGATTCTGTGCATTGCTTGCGATATTTTAAAGTAGTATAATTTTGATGTGAACAGCGTAATTCTGAAAAATCTGTCCTGCATGTTAGAACAGACTCTGCTGAGGAACATCCTGTTCTAGCTTTCTGAATCATCTTAACTTTTTAGGATTTTAGAGAAATTCCAAGAGTTTCACAATAAAACTACTTTTCTGAAAACAAGTGTGGAAGGAGTTACTTTCTAATTCTACTTGATGAAAAATTCCACATCCTCTAGACAGATTTACCCTTTATCTCTGCTTTCCTCATTCTAACTGCCTGACCGAACCCTACATGTCTCTTTTCTGATGGGTAACACACACAAATCTTAGTAAACTTTTCACTAAATGATGAATGCTTGCAGGAAAAAGGGGGAGATGGAGATGTAGGAGGAGGACCATTTGCTGCACCTTAAATCCCTGGCTCCTCTGAAACCACTTCAGGGAAATGTTTTATTTCTAACAAATAATGAACAGCATTTTATATGTATTCTTTTTCAGAGGAAGATCTTCCAAAAGCTATGTTCGTGCCTGTATTCCCTGGGACACTGTCTGTGGAGGCTGATAACCCCTCCTGGAAAGGATCTTTTAAGCTGTGCGTAATTACATGGGTCACAGGCAATGGAAAGGTATGGGGGTGACCAACCGTCCTGGTTTGCACAGTACTGAGGGGTTGCAGGGGTGGAGGTCATGGGACCTAGGACCAGTGATAAAACCAGAAAATTCCTGGGCAAACTAAGATAAACTGATCATTCTAGTGAATACAGTGAGGACAGAATCCACTGGATCTATGCAGATCTATGCTTATGCACATTGTTCAATGCAGATGTCGAATTTGAAATGAATGAGCTTCACTCACGAAGGCAGATTATAGCTGAACTTGTGTTGGGCCTATTAGAAAGGCATGGAGTAAGTTACAGGATACATGGGGACTGTAAGAGAACTGGAGATCATAACTGTTAGTGCCTGGGTTGCTTTTATTAGGTAGCTTCAAGTTTGCTTAAAGACAAAAGAAAAATGATCAAAGCTGTACCTTTTAGTGATATTTCACTATATAAACCAGGGAGAGAAAGCATTTTTGTGAATATGGAGTCTTTGTTTTAAACTTTCTTACTGTTTCCCCAACAATGATAGTGGAATATTGGCCAGAGTCCTTAGGACAATGCAAAGCTGGGCTGTCTTGGCACACATAATATTCCAACTCTATACATTTTTAAGTGTCTCTGAGACACTAGATATGGTGGTGTTTTTCAGATGTGGTCAGTGCACTGCTTCCAACAAAATGACCTGTGATGCTTGTTTAAAATGCACCCATTCCCTAGATCTATAGAATTAGAATCTCTCTGGCTAGAGCCTGGGAATATGCATTTTTAATAAGCTCCTCAGGTGATTCTTAAGCACTCCTACATTTGACACCATGTAAAGTTTGCAAGACATTTAAATTTTTGTTATGAAAACAATATAACTGTACTAAAGGGAATCTTCAGAGAAGAAAAAACCTGTAATCCATCCAATAATTGTTTTTATTTTATGATGGTCTTTCTATATTTGCCCATATACACACATTTTTCACACAGTTGTAATCACAACACATACACAATTTTACATATACACAAATTTGCATTTCCTCAATATTTTATCACGAGCTGTTTTTCATACTCTGTAGCTTCCTAAGTGATGACTTTTCTTCTTTTTTTTTTTCGGTGGGTGGGCCTCTCACTGTTGTGGCCTCTCTCGTTGCAGAGCACAGGCTCTGGACGTGCAGGCTCAGTGGCCATGGCTCACGGGCCCAGCCGCTCCGCGGCATGTGGGATCTTCCTGGACCGGGGCACGAACCCGTGTCCCCTGCATCGGCATCGGCAGGCAGACTCTCAACCACTGCACCAGCAGGGAAGCCCCTAAGTGATGACTTTTCATGTTTGCATAATATGGCTTCAGGCAGATGTGCCATAATTAATCATATGAAAGTGTTAGGTTTGCAGTTTCAGTAATTTGTCCTAGTAAATTTCAATGATGAGATTTCAGAGTCAGCACTCGTACAGACTAGAGGCTTTTATATGAGAGAAAAGTAAATTTTTAACTAGTTTAATCCACTATAATTTTGTGTTTTCTGTCACATGCAGCTGGAGCAGATTCTAACTCATTCAGAATTCTTCCCCTCCAGAAAGTTTTCTCTAACCCTCAAAGACTTAGTTGTTCCTGCTTTGTATTCCCACAGCATCTTCATTTATATCTCCCACTACATTCTAAGTTCCTTGAGGGCCAACCAGGTCAAGTATTTGAGAAATTAGAAAAATAAATATATGGTGGCCAACAGACTAACAGATACAGCTCTGTATTCTCAGCTTCAGTGACAAATGGAATTCATAAGTTGCCTGACAAGCACTGCTTCCCATGATTGATTGCCCATAAGAATTACCAGTGAACTTAAAAAAAAAAAAAAGCAACAACAACAAAAATTCCTGGATCTCCAGAATTTGAATATTTGAGGATGGGAACTAGGAGTCTATATCTCTTTTTTTCTTTTAATAAATTTATTTATTTTATTTATTTATTTTTGGCTGTGTTGGGTCTTCGTTGCTGTGCGCGGGCTTTCTCTAGTTGCGGTGAGCGGGGGCTACACTTCGTTGCAGTGTGTGGGCTTCTCATTGCGGTGGCTTCCCTCACTATGGAGCGTGGGCTCTAGGTGCGCGGGCTTCAGTAGTTGTGGCACACGGGCTCAGTAGTTCTGGCTCACGGGCTCTAGAGCACAGGCTCAGTAGTTGCGGCGCACGGGCTTAGCTGCTTCGTGGCATGTGGGATCTTCCTGGACCAGGGATTGAACCCGTGTCCCCTGCATTGGCAGGCGGATTCTCAACCACTGTGCCACCAGGGAAGCCCCGGGAATCTGTATCTTTAAAGTGCTCCCCAGGTAATTCTGAATCCCACCAGGCAAGGATTCACAAATGGCATTTGGGAGCTATGGTACAGCTTCAGGATTTTCCTCTCACCAACATTTCATTTTTCTCTCTGTCTTCTTCATGTCGCTTTAAAAGTCAGTAGTTCAGTGAATTTCCAAGCTCAATTAAAGTCATTGTTGAACTCTCTTTAATTTGAGAGTGACTCCTAAAACATAAAGGAGTAGAGAGAGATTGACCAGGAAGGTTTTTACACTAATAGTAAATATAACCACAGAAATAATTTTCTTTTCAAAGCACTTATCACCAAATGTAATTATCTCATTTATTTGTTTCCTTGTTTATTTTCTCCCCACCAACCATGGCTAGAAGCTTCAAGAGAACAGGGACATTGTGTTTCTTGCTTGACGAATTATCCCTAATACCTAGCACTGTGCCTGCAGTGTATTGCATGCTCAATAAATATTTGTTGGATTAATTAATAGATAGGAGCTACACTTTACTGAACACCTACTATGTGCAACTGTATCTGGTATGTTATGGGATTATCTCAGTCTTCATAACAAGCTTGTAAATAGTTGTTTTCTTTATTTAACCAATGAAAAAACTGAGGACTTAAAGAAGTGAAGTGACTTATCCAAGGCCACCCACCAAGTGAGTGGAAGAAACTGAGACTCAGGAACAATTGACTTGTCCCACATCAAACATCTCCTCTGTGGAGGAACAGAACTCAGGTCTGCCAGGGAACTGTTCAACTTTGTACAGAAATAGAGTGCATAAATTGGTAGTTATAATGTATTCAAACATTTTCTTAAAATATCTGTGATATTATGATTTATAACAATAAATGCAGATTTGGTCTTTGTCTCTGGCACAGAGCTTCTAAAACCCTTGGAATCTCCAAAGTGATCAGAGAACTAGGAACATCTTTTTTTCTAATAGTTGGTCTTTGACCCTGGTTCCTGATGCAGGGCTCCTGAAACCCTTGAGTTTTCTGGGTGATAGGAGCGTCTTTGTTCTGATGAGGTGACTCTGGGTGGGCTCCTGGATGACGGCTGGATGAGTGCTGGTCAGCCACCAGAAAGACCAAGCCATGATTAGAAGCTTGGAATTTTCAGCCCAACCCCCATTCTCTTGAGAAGGGAGAAGGGCTGAAAATGTAGTTAATGATCTATCACGCCTATGTGTTGAAGCCTCCATAAAAATCCCCAAAGTATGAGGTTCAGAGAGCGTCCAGGTTGAATATATGAAGCTGCTGGGAGAGTAGCATACCTGGAGAGGGCATGGAAGCTTCATGCCCTTTTTCCTATACCTTGTCCTGATGCATGTCTTCATCTGGATGGTCCTGACTTATATCCGTTTATTACCATTTATAATAAACAGGTAATCTAATAAATAAAATGTTTCTCTGAGTTCTGTGAGCCACTCTAACAAATTGGTTGAATCCTAGCAGAGGGTCACTGGGAAGCTTCATTCTATACCTGGTCAGTTGGAAACACAGGTGGTAACCTGGGGATATGACTGGTATCTGAAGTAGGGTGGAAACAGTCTTGTGGGACTGAGTCCTTCACCTGTAGGGTCTGACATTATCTCCAGGTGGATGGTGTCAGAATTGAGCTACATTGTAGAATACCCAGCCAGTGTCATGGAGAATTGCCTGTTGGTGGTGTGGGAAATGCCCCCCTGCCCCAGGTTGGAATTGGTGATCAGAACCATTTCAGTGCCCTAAAATGAAGCCAACTTTTCTTTGTTTTAAATTTCTTTTTATAAGAAATTTTACTCTTTTCAGTGAATTAGGAAAACACAGGAAAGCCCCGAATCCTAGAAGACTATCCTCCCATAACTTTTCTGTGCAAATATAGTTATGCATATATTTTTTCTAATTTTAAATATATTCATTGTTATTTCATGCTTATATATGAGTAATAATGATTATTATAAAAATTTATAGCAGTGAACACACTAAAAAAGTATAATCACTGTAATTCAGTCATTCAGAATTAATCATAGTTCATCAGTCATTTTGGTTCATATATTTTTGCAGACTTTTTCACACATACACACAGTTACAAAAATGAGATCATAATAGTACTTAAGATACAACTCCCTCTTTCTTTTAATGTAATATGCCATAAACAGTTTTCCATGACACAAGATTTCTTCCACAACATGATTTCCAAAAACTTTTTATTATGAAAAATTTCAAACTATATAAAAGTAGCATAAGACTTCCCTGGTGGCGCAGTGGTTAAGAATCTGCCTGCCAATGCTGGAGACATGAGTTCAAGCCCTGGTCCGGGAAGATCCCACATGCTGCAGAGCAACTAAGCCCGTGCACCACAACTACTGAGCACACGAGTCACAACTACTGAGCCTGCATGCCACAACTACCGAAGCCTGGGCGCCTAGAGCGCATGCTCCGCAACAAGAGGAGCCACTGCAATGAGAAGCCCGTGCACAGCAACGAAGAGCAGCCCCCACTCACCACAACTAGAGAAAGCCCGCGTGCAGCAATGAAGACCCAACACAGCCAAAAATAATTAAACTTATGAAAAAGAAGCATAAATGCTATCATAAAATTTCTGTACCTATCACTCACATTCGACAATCACCAATTCTATACTTTCCTACCCTCCCGCCCCCACCCCCCATGGAGTTTTAAAAAGCAAATTGCAAATATTATATTATTTATTTATTTTTTTTGCGGTACGTGGGCCTCTCACTGTTGTGGCCTCTCCCATTGTGGATCACAGGCTCCAGACGCGCAGGCTCAGCAGCCATGGCTCACGGGCCCAGCCAGTCTGCGGCATGTGGGATCTTTCCGGACCGGGGCACTAACCCGTGTCCCCTGCATTGGCAGGCGGACTCTCAACCACTGCGCCACTGGGGAAGCCCTACAACTGTATGTTTGAGTCAGGATTCAAGAAAGGTCTTCCCATTGCATTTGGTTCAGATATATCCTAAGTCTCTTTCTCTGTATGTTCCCATTTTGTCTTTTGTTTTTCTTGTATTTTTTTATTGTTGAAGAAGAAACTAGGTTTGTTTTGTAGAGTACTTGCATTCTGAATTTTCCTGATTGCATTCCCTTGCTGTCATTTAACATGCTTCTCTGTCCTCTGAATTTTCTATAAATTGGTGGTTAGATCTAGAGTTTTGATCAGAACACTTCTTGGTGGTGGGTTGTACTTCTACCAGGAAGAACTAATCTAGAATACAACTTTTAATGGTTTACTTGTATTGATATAACATAATCCCTTTAATCAATCCCTTTCTATTGGAATTTAAATTATTTCTGACATGTATTGTGATTACCAACATGGAGAGGACAACAAATTCTTTTGTTTAGAATAGATTCCTGTAAGTAAATTCAGTGCCAGAGCTCAAAAAGTTTGACCTTGTAAAAGTTTCCATGGAGTTAAACTTTCTTTTTTATATATATATATATATATATAAATTTATTTATTGGCTGCATTGGGTCTCCGTTGCTGTGCACGGGCTTTCCCTAGTTGCAGTGAGCGGGGGCTACTCTGTTGCGGTGCACAGGCTTCTCATATCCCGGAGTTAAACTTTCTAAGAGGCTCTCTTGTTTCCTCTGAGCTAGGCCAGAGCACAAAGGCTGGTTGTGTCTGGGAATAACTTAGAAGATGTCCCATTCTACTGAGGTCGCTCTCACTTTGGTTCACTGTTGCCAGTGCCAGCGAGCAGTGCAGAGGCTGCACATAGAACCAGGGCTCCATGATGGCAGATGCAGCCACTCTCCGCCTCAACCCCAGACCTCACTTTGTCTCAGGCCAGCAGCCCACACATCTCAGTCTCAGCCCCTTCTTCACACTGAGTGAAGAGACTCAGCATGTGGAGTGAAGGGTCTGCCAGGCCAGAGGAGCGCTTGTTCCCTTGGATCCTTTATTAGGTTTATAGTGCCTGGATTCTGGGTTCATGACTTCTGGCACCCCAGGTACTTAGCTTAGCTCCTCCCACATGATAACTTGTTTGCCATTGGGCCTAGTCAAGGGATCAGTGCAGCAGGCCAGCCTAAGTCTCCCACACAGCTTTTGTTGGGAACAAAGACATCTGAATCATTCTGGAACCTCTAAAAGCTCAGTTCTTCACCAGAAGATGAAGCAGCCCCTTCTCCACTCTGGTTTGTAGGAGAATGGAGGGGCAACCCCACCCCACTTCCAGCCTGGGAGTGTTGAACTCTTGTCATATAATGGTGCAAGCCTGTAACAGGCAAGATAGAGCAGGTCAACTTCTGACTCCCCTTGGCCTGGGAAGACAGTCCAAAGCACTGATGAAGACAGAAGCACTTCACACTTGCAAGGGATCTCACTGAGAAAGCAAGAAGACCAAGCAGGTGACTTTAAGGAGTTGGGAGAAGTGACTCGAGCAGAGGCCCTGTGCTCCGGTTGCCCCAGTCTTGGGTGAGACCACACCTTGCAACAAATGGGCAGAGGTCGGAGTAGATCTGGAAGTAGGTGAAGATGCTGAATATAAACAAAAATGATAATAGAGCCTACTGATTCAGGACACTGAATTCTGCTGCCTTGAGAGGAACTTTGTAACAACATTCCAGCCTTGTTTAGCTTATCAAACCTGGATGGAGCAAAAGCCCCAGGATCCACCCGCTCCATCAGAAACAAGTCTGAATAAGCCAGGCACTGTCCATCAGATACCCAGGCATTTTGATGGTTCAGTTCTGACTGCCAGCCAAATGTAAATCGAGAACTCCAAGTCATCCATCATGCTTTTAGCATGCGTGAGGTTAATACCCTGTCTTTGAGAAGCACACAAAGGGCCATTTGAGTAGGAAAGTCCCACCTAATCCCGCTGAAACACATAGCCCACATTTGGATCATCTTTCCGAACAACGTTTTGGTTTGGAAGGCACAGCTGTCGCTGAGATGCCTGAATACAGCCTGCTGTTCTCTGTGGAAGTGAGGGTAGACTAGCGTGGTTAACTTGAGATGCACTAAAGCCCTCCAGACTGCCCCTTCCTCCAAATAGCCAGGCTGCTGGGAGCCAGATGCTGGTGTTTGCCATAGTGTTCATATCTGCTTGCCAGGGGGCGAAGCTGGGTAGTAGCTGAACTTTTCGTAGGACTTTAGGAATATCAGCACCCCTCTCAGGGGTTTGGTTCCACTGAGCCAAGGCACAAACGGGCTCTGCTTCACGCTGGAAAGTCCCCTCAGGAATAAGCACTCAGCACTTCTGTTTTCTGGGAGGCTGGTGATTAGGAGAAGCGGCCTTCTCTGACTCAACCCCCAGAGCGTGGCTTTTGGTGAGTTCCATGAAACATGAGACGTGGATCAAGGACAAAGCCAGAATCAGGTTTATGCCTCTGACAGCTGTGGTTTTCAAATTGTTTCAGATTGCAGAAGTTCAAGCAACAGCTGCAGATTTATTCCTTCTTCTTGGGATGGGAGGTGATGGGTGCAAATACAATGGAAACACAACTGCCATGACTATTTTCTATGTCAGTAAATCCCAAGTCATGCCTTGGGTTCTGTGAAATAAGATGGAAAATTAGTGATCTGCTACAGCCTAACTAAACTGAATACATGGAGTTAGGTACCCCTAACCCCTATGACTTTCCAAATTCAGATTAATATTTTCACTTAAAGATGCCCCAGACTCCTGGGGCTCTAAGAGACCTTAAAGTGGTCTAGTCTACATACAGAAATGGCATGGTCCTCCTGTGTCAGTCCTCCATGACAGACAGATTGCTTTCTTAAAGACAAACACATTTTAAACGCTTTTGACACACACTGACAAATTCCTCTCCAATAAAGCTCAAAGCAGGGGGCCAGCAGTATCTGAAAGGCTAAATGGCGCGTCTCTTAGCAACTTCACTAACGTGAGATTTCATTACTTCTGTTGTTCTTTTATTCTCCTGCCTGTATGTTTTGAGTGTCAGAATGGAATATAGAATTCCCAAAGGCAAAACCACACTTTTGCAGTCCCCACAGTAAGAGGCATGAGTGAACACGTAATAATAATGAATCAGCATTTACTGAATATATACTAAGTGCCAGACATTAGGCATTAGCTCACAGGGTTCACCATGACCCATTTTGTAGAGGAAGCACAGGAGGGCTGAGCAACTTGCCTTATGCGACACAGGGACCAAGCTCAGATCAGTCTGATAAGAGTCTGCAGATCAGCCCATTGCCGTGCTGCTTCCACATGGTCACTACAAATAAATATTTATACATAGGTTGATTAATTGGTTGTTTTCTTCTGGTAGGACAGACCTGAGCAGCTCAGAAGGGAACAGCCATAAGAATGGGCTAAAAATGCAATCCTAATTCTCCCAGTCAGTCCTGACTGGAATAGTCCCAACGGATTTCAACAATGCTGAGCTGGGTTTGGGGGTACGACCTGAGGTAGTATTTTTATTAAGGATTTCTTATGACTGGAAACTCTAAGAAGGAAGCTTGAATTATCCCATATAAAAATACAGCCATCTAAGATCATCAGTGGCATTTCCTTTTTATAGTGTGTGGTGCTAATAATAACCCCAGACTCCTCAACCCAACTTTCCAGCTTTTTAAAAGAACAGTACTTATGAGAATGTTTGAATGCTTGTGATTGGCGGGATTTATTCCATCCAGTGTTTCCTGTGGCTTCCCTGAAGGAGAAGGTAAAGGGTTCAGAGTTGATGGCTATTGCAGTCTCTGTCCTGCCTAAGGACCTGTGAGGGGCCCCTGGCTGCTGAGTGAGAGCTAGAGACAGAGACAAGCGCTCTAAGGAAGTGAGGCAGAGATGTGAGGCCAGAGGAGGAGCAAGGCCGTGAGGGTTTTTGTGGAGAACTCAGAGCTAAGTCAGATGATGTGTCCTAGGTTCAGGGAGGTACCTGGAAAAAACAGACCCCTTTCTCCATATTGTTATCCTTTGGGCAGCCCTGCTCCTGCCGGCCCAGCACTCCATGTCTGACAGGACCTGGGGAGGGACTGCAACTTCTAAGAGTGTGAAAGGTCTTGGCAAGGTGGAGAGTGACTTATAAACTAAATAATTTCCGGAAGGTTTCCCGCCCATGCCAACTCCACGTCTTCCACAACAAGTCTACCTGCGGAGGCCCTCTCCCCGCCGCAGAGCCTGTGGAACAATTCGCCATGTTTTAAGATTCTTTTAAAAACAATTTCTGGAGGTAGAGTTTACATATAGTGATATGTGCCCATTTTAAATGTACAAATAGCTCAATAAATTTTGACAGAAGTGTGCACCAATACAACCACCACCACAATCAAGATTTAGAAAATTCTTACCTGCCCCTTCCAAGCAGTGCCCCCCCCCCAACCCCCCACCCCAGGCCACCACC